>NW_026928276.1:0-33417 GCF_032062105.1 Saccostrea cuccullata | reverse complement strand
ATATAAATCTAATAATTATGAATCTAAAAGCCCTGTCTCTTCTCTGTCAGAAAAGTTATGACCAATTTGAAGTTATTTTAAAAAATTTTTAAATAAATATTCAACTTTTATGATCAAAGTCATGGGGTAAAAAATCATGGTATAGCCTATTTGGAAAGGTTTTGTCACCTGTATTTTATGCACATGTGAAATAAAAAAACCCTTTATCTCCTTTCATTCAAAAGGTATGACCATGCAAAGTTATAAGTTTTTGTAACAAACAAAAAAAATAATTTTCATTCCTCTTGCTTTTACGAAAGACGGGAAGAATAAGATGATAAACATCTTTCATATTATGTTTCCTTGCGAAAATATTAAATATTTGTTTATAGAATTTCTTTTATTGTTTAAAAACTTGTAAAAAATTTTTTATAAAAAAACCCACATGTAGTAGCAAATTAGTTAATTATTCTTGAGATATGAGGACGTTACAATTGGGCCTTAATGGTTGGTATATGGGTGTTTTTTTGTGCGGTCCTGTACGTCCTATTTTATATCCGGGTTTTTAAATATAAAACCCAAAGATAATTCAACAACTATTTATCACCTTTGTCTTAAAACAATTTGTGTTGCATATACACAACTGATACATGTACCCAATTACCAAGCTGAGAGGGACCTAGGAATCAGCACGTGCTTAGCACATCGTCATCTCAGACTCAGCTGTACTATAATGAAAATATTTATGGACATAATATATTCTAATTTACCCCTTTTTTAATTACTCACGTCTGAATGTCAAGACATCGTTTAATATTTTTGAATAAGCCGCTTTGATCGTCATCTATGATCTTTACTCGAAAAGGGAAAAATTCAGACCAATGACCATATGTACATGATATTCTCTAAGACCAATCCCGACCCGAAATCATCAGGATGGCGTATTTTGGTTGGTTTTTCTACCTAGGTGTGTCTGAATATCCTTCTTATTAAAATAAAAATTCGCTTAAAATTAAACAATAAATATGACTTTTCAGCCTTTATCGATTTTTTATTTTTTCATTGCCGAAAAATAATAAAAGCATCTGACAGATAATTTTTGGCGGCCGATCTATTTGTGGGAAAAAAATAAATTAATTTCCCATAGAACTCTATACAAACCTTTTGCCCTCCAAGTAATTTACTAATTCCCGTTCAAACAAATCACTGGTATTATTTGAAAGTTCGTTCTAAGCACTTATTAAAAACACGAAAAAAAATATACCGTTGGCGGCGTTTATAGGTCAAATTTGCAGTTTTTTAGAACTTACAGAGATCGGCAGTAAATGACACTTCCCAAAAAAAAAAAACCCCCCACTCCTAAAAATCTCCCCTGGTATTTCTAGAATTTTTATAATATTCCCACATTCCATCATTTATTTCAAACATTAATATTTTTACTTTAAAATGAAAATATTTACATACCTAATTCAGCCAATCAGGTAAAGCCTACCCATTTATTACTCTGCTTCATCTTGTTCAACCAGGAAATGATGTCAAAATCTGGGTCTTTTCTTTTTTCCTATACTTACATATTTAACTATCCCAGAATTAGTCAATTTTGTAATTTTCAAAGACCTTATACTTACCAATATACATGTATGAAATTTGAGGCCTGTTTACTTTAGTGTCTTGGAATCTGTGGCCATCTTAATGAATGTCCCCTCCCTGCTGCAGGTGCTTTTCCAAAAAAATGAAAAACTTTTATTCCTGTGATGAAATCTGGATACAGTTGTCACTGTAATAAAAAAAATATTTATAAAATAACATGATTTTGTTTTTTGATGTTAGTAAAATGATATAAAGTCATAATTGTGTCAATTTTTTCATAGGGGGGGGGAAATTTCCCCGAATAAAGAAAAAAGGTCCAAAATTTGATAAATCATAATTAATTAAGCAAAATTAAAAGGTTTTAAAAAGACTGATATAGAAATTTTCTTATGCTTATGAAAAGTAAATTGTTTGAGATTTTTATATACTAAATGATTCTTATCTAACCCCTCCTGTTGTTTTAAATATATACAAAAAAGTTTTCCCCCCCCCCAGTGAAAGACACTTTTGAGAAATGGGGGGTGCCCCCTATTATATTTGTTTAAAAAAATTCAGACAAGAGAAAATTAATACTTTTGATAACAAATCAAAGTGCAGTGTCTGATAGTCTTATACAGTACAACCATAATCTACAATATTGAACCCTCTTTAAAAAGGGGAATTCAGATTAATTTTAAAAAATTTAAAAAATGCAATAATTGACTTAAAACCCCAAAAAGTACACCACAATAAGAGGCTGAAAAGTTAATAAATGAAAAATTTACCTGCAATTTACAGAAATCTGTCCGACAAAATTTTCGGGTGGGTAAGAGTCTCCATCTTCTTCTTACATAGAGAAAATGCCCCCCGCCGATCAGATACCAAGCTCTCCCGGGTCCAGGAAGCTGAAATATGAAAGTCCTCTATAGTCTTTAAATGAAAATAAATCAATAAAGTTAGTCAAATTAATCATAAATCATAAAGAAAACAGCAATATTTTTCAAGTTTTCTGAAAATTACCAAATTACATATCTTCTACATGGCCGAATGTTTAAAAAATGGATCCGTCAAGGGTGGAATACATGTTTTACAATTTTACATGTAATTACATGTAAATATTCGAAAAGTCAAATGTGATACATGCAGTAATGCCATTCCAATAATTCAAGAAAACAAAATCAGAAGCCTAAGGTCACAATAATTAAGATTATATCATGTTGAAATTCTACATATTTGGTTAGCTAGTCTAAGGGAAGTAACTCTAATTACAAAAACTGGAAGCAGTAGAAAATGAGTTGCAGAGAGTCACCCTGATGGAACTACAAAGAGCAAAAAGAGGGAAAACACATACCTTTGTGTAGCTACAATATAGAAACAACCAAACTACAAACTGATCCCCCCGCAGTCAAAGGGAGGCAATCCAGAGGGTCACATACACTACCGACATGATACGTCAAGACAGAAAATGACCTCCTTTCACATGAACACCACGTGCACTTTTAAGACAAAAGATTTAACTAAACAAAAATTAACACCAGGCCACCATCCTACACTTCCAAAAGTACACATATTAGTCATTTAACGGACTTTCGCCAACCACTTTTCCAAATAAAAGATACATAGAAAAAATTTATGTCATCCTGTGGGATTTTCTTAATCGCACAACATGGGCTAACCTTTACACCTGAATATCTTCCAGTTTAAAAGATATTACACCTGAAATCAAGAAATCCCATGGGATTATGGTGGGATTTCTCTCCTTAACCAATATCCCACCATTATTCTGTGGGGAGAAAAATGAGTTCTGTGGGATTTTTTCTCCCTATACAATCAAAATTCCCATTTTTAACCTTACATGGGATTTTTTATCCCATAAGTTGTGAAATGGGACAAGAAGTTCCATAATTGTCACAAATAGGATTAAAAGTTCTCTATCATAATGTTTTATAGAATATATTATCCTACAGGAGAATGGAAATTGTTTTTATCTCTTTAATTCTTTCCCTTTGAAAATTTCAGTCCTAACTCTTTCCATTTATCATTTTACATTTAGAAAGTACATGCTATTGCAAGCAAAATAATACCAAATTGTCAAAATTTCATTGAGAAATAAAAAAGTTATGACCATTCAAGAGAACACAGCAGTACGATTAACAGAGAAATTTGGCATGATGATGGATTCTCCCTATGAAAATTTCAGTCCTCTTACAATTTATCATTTTACATTTAGAAAGTACATGCTATTGCAAGCAAAATAATACCAAACTGGCAAAATTTCATTGAGAAATAAAAAAGTTATGCTCATTCAAGAGAACACACCACTCCGATGATGGATTCAGAAAATTTCAGTATCACATGATGATGGATTCTACCTTTCATGAAAATTTCAGTCCTTGACAGAGTTTACTCCCAATTTCATCCTTTAATTTTCATTTAAAAAGTACATGCCATTGCAAGCAAAATAATACCAAACTGGCAAAATTTCATCGAGAAATAAAAAAGTTATGCTCATTCAAGAGAACACACCTTTACAATTTATCAATTTACATTTAAAAAGATTGACAGAGTATAACATTATGATGGATTCTCCCTATGAAAATTTCAGTACTCTTTCAATTTATCATTTTATATTTAGAAAATACATGCTATTGCAAGCAAAATAATATCAAATTGGCAAAATTTCATTGAGAAATAAAAAAGTTATGCTCATTCAAGAGAACACACCAGACTTAAGTACAATTATCAGAGTAATATGACATAATGATGGATTCTCCCTATGAAAATTTAAGTCCTCTTACAATTTATCATTTTACATTTACAAAGTACATGCTATTGCAAGCAAAATAATACCAAAATGGCAAAATTTCATTGAGGAATAAAAAAGTTATGCTCTTTCAAGAGAACACACCAGTCCGATTGACAGAGTTTAACATGATGATGGATTCTCCCTATGAAAATTTCAGTCCTTTTACAATTTATCATTTTACGTTTAGAAAGTACATGCTATTGCAAGCAAAATAATACCAAACTGCCAAAATTTCATTGAGAAATAAAAAAGTTATGCTCATTCAAGAGAACACACCAGTCCGATTGACAGAGTTTAACATGATGATGGATTCTCCCTATGAAAATTTCAGTACTCTTTCAATTTATCATTTTTCATTTAGAAAATACATGCTATTGCAAGCAAAATAATACCAAATTGGCAAAATTTCATTGAGAAATAAAAAAGTTGTGCTCATTCAAGAGAACACACCAGACTTAAGTACAATTATCGGAGTAATATGACATGATGATGGATTCTCCCTATGAAAATTTCAGTCCTCTTACAATTTATCATTTTACATTTAAAAAGTACATGCTACTGCGAGCAAAATAATACCAAATTGGCAAAATTTGAATGAGGAAAAAAAAGTTATGCTCATTCAAGAGAACACACTCAGTCTGACAGAGTTTAACATGATGATGGATTCTCCCTATGAAAATTTCAGTCCTCTTACAATTTATCAATTTACATTTAAAAAGTACATGCCATTGCGAGCAAAATAATACCAAACTGGCAAAATTTCATTGAGAAATAAAAAAGTTATGCTCATTCAAGAGAACACACCAGTCCGATTGACAGAGTATTAACATGATGATGGATTCTCCCTATGAAAATTTTTAGTCCTCTTACAATTTATCATTTTACATTTAGAAAGTACATGCTATTGCAAGCAAAATAATATCCAAACTGGCAAAATTTCATTGAGAAATAAAAAAGTTATGCTCATTCAAGAGAACACACCAGTCCAACTTTTTTTCTACAGACAGGGTATTACATTTTTTTTCAAAGGCTAAAAATAAATGATGGATTCTCCTATGAAAATTTTCAATTTCTTAATTACTAATAAGATATTAAATTTACATTTAACCACCTATCCAAAACAGAATTATTTTTTTTTACAATTGCCATAATACCAAACTGGCTTTTGGGAAAATTTCATTGACGAGAAATTTTTTAATAATATTTTAATTGGCAAACTTTATAATATTTTTCTCAATAATACATTGAAAATGCTTTAAAACACCAGATCCGAGCTGACACATTTTATTGTCTTTAATTTATATTTTTATGATGGATTCTCATACCCTAAAACTGAAAATTTCAGTATTTCCTTAAGTCTTTCAATTTATCATTTTGTGTCATTTAACATCTGAAAAAACATGCTTATTGCAAGCAAAATAATACCAAGCTGGCAAAATTTCATTGAGAAATAAAAAAAGTTATGCTCATTCAAGAGAACACACCAGTCCTATTGACAGAGTATAACATTATGATGGATTCTCCCTATGAAAATTTCAGTCCTCTTACAATTTATCATTTTACATTTAGAAAGTACATGCTATTGCAAGCAAAATAATACCAAGCTGGCAAAATTTCATTGAGAAATAAAAAAGTTATGACCATTCAAGAGAACACACCAGTCCGATTGACAGAGTAATACATGATGATGGATTCTCCCTATGAAAATTTTAGTCCTCTTACAATTTATCATTTTACATTTAGAAAGTACATGCTATTGCAAACAAAATAATACCAAACTGGCAAAATTTCATTGAGGAATGAAAAAGTTATGCTCATTCAAGAGAACACACCAGTCCGATTGACAGAGTAATTTACATGATGATGGATTCTCCCTATGAAAATTTCAGACAATTTTTCAACATTTAGTTACATGCTCATAATACCAAACTGTCAAAATTTCATTGAGAAATAAAAAAGTTATTCTCATTCAAGAGAATACACCAGTCCGATTGACAGAGCAATTAACATGATGATGGATTCTCCCTATGAAAATTTTAGTCCTCTTACAATTTATCATTTTATATTTAGAAATTACATGCTATTGCTCTTATTCTGTATTTTGTGTTGATGTGCAGTGCTAAGTTTGAACTATCTCGTAAGATTTCAATACATATTTATAAAAAAAAAAAAAAAAAAAAAAAACCTGAGATGCTTGATATTAAACAATAGTGCTAGTATCCCTATTTAGCTTATTTCACAAGTTCTGTATCTATCTGAAATGTACTATTTGTACAGTGCTAGTATCCCTATTTAGTTTATATCACACGTCCTGTATCTATCTGAAATGTACTATTTGTATACTTTGAATACAAGATTATTGGTAGGAAAGTTAAGTACATGTGTATACTTTTCACACAGAATTTACATTTGTTATATCTTTTACGTTTTACGTTCAGTTTTCTTATTTTTGTTTTGATTCCATTTATTCCTTCAATTTGAACGATTTATGTGTGAAATTGTGATTTCTAGGATAACATTAAAACATGTTCATTGATGATATATATCATAACTTACACATTATTTTCTTTATATACCAACAGTTCTAAGGAGACCTCTTTGAGTATTTACTATAATTTAAATCAATGATCTATAAATTGTCATTTTTCTCTATAAAACTTTCAAAAAAATTCTTTTTCGTCCAAAGTTTCTTAAATTAAAAGTTACATTGGCTATTATTGTTTAAATGAAAAAATAAATCAGGTAAACATAAAGACCATAAGTATTTTAAATCTATAACTTACGTACTAGAAAGGGACATAACTCTGTAGAGAGTGATTATGATTAGTGTCCCAGATCGGACATATATATTCTTTTAACTAAAGTTCAAGCTATAAAATTTTATAAATGATACATTTTTATATTATCGATAAAACAAAAATAGGACATATTCATAAACGCGTCACAAGACCCCACTTCGAGATATTGACTCTGTTGACTTCTAAACGCTTCAGATTTGGACGGGACTATATTTTAGGACGAAGGTGTCGATCCTAAGTTAAGCTCAATGTGACTTTTTTTTATATTTGTCATCTGAGTTTGATTTCACAGAAAAATTATCAACTTCTGTAGTATAACCTGTTTTTCTTAAATTTGCAGTAAACGTGGTAAATGTTTGAATACTAATAAAGCAACTTAAGTCTGCTGTTAAACCTACCCCCCCCCCCTTGCTAACTTCCAAGAATCCAATATCTTCACCCCAGATCTCGATAGGGTATGATACATGTATGTATATACCTAGAGGCAATTAAGAGTCTTTTGTTTTCCACAGGTAGCAAAACTGTCACAATTTGCTTGGAACTAACAAAACATACACAGGGGATATTAACACTCAGAGAGTCGAATTAACAACTGAATCTCATGAAAAACAAACTCCATGCTTTACTAAACCTCCGGATTGATTAAGTCATAACTTTTTTTTTCATTTTCAATTTAAAAATTAAATCCAACATTTTTACACCATTCATAATTGATAGCAAACAATAAATATAAAATTGTATATATTTTCCCCCTTAAAAATATAAACTTGAATCATGTTTATGAAAGTAAAATGAATACTCGTATAATAGCTTTTAATTTTTCATTCTACGTTTCACAAAAATGGGATTTGAAGAGACAAAATTTTATAGGTTACTAGCTATTGATTATCACATGAAGGATATTTGGTGAATGATACGTACAATTTTGAACATCATACATGTAGAAGGTTAACAATATATCAAAATGCCGTGAAGAAAAAGAAGACGGGGCTTTATTGAGGCTGTGTACTGCTGACTGGACTTTCAAACGCTAACCATGCAAATGAATAAAGTTTTCTTGACGTTTCAAGGGAAACATTTTATTTTAGAGATACACAGAGACTACCCCCCCCCCACTACCCTCCTCCTTCTTATCATGTTCTCAATGATCATGATCGATGTCCCATTTATATTAAAATGTTAATATTTTTGGTATTGGACATTTTAATTACCATTATTTAAATTTTTGTTGTTGTAAATACTACCATGGGTATTACCCATGGTAGTATTTACAACAACAAAAATCTGGGGAAAAAATAGGCCTGATAATTTATTTCATTTCTTTTTTTTTTTTTTTTTTTGCTCGTGAACTGTGCATTGTTTAAATTAAAAAAAGATAAACCAATAAATAAAAAAAGCAGCAATATTCAATCAATGAATTCACTACTTAAAAATTCTGTGCAGAAGGATGCATTTTAATTAAATCCCTAGAATTACCCAATGCCAACCAAGGAAAATAAAAAACGGCGACAAGAGATTATGAGGAAATTTCCACATGATGTTGACAAAGACCTGCTCTATTTTTGTAAGTAGATTTAGAATTATTGAATTTGTTATTTATTTCACATGTTACTGCATGGATCATAGATTTTTTTTTAGTCTAAAGATCTAGTATAAGATCATCCCGTTTCCTCTGATTTTATAAACAGACTTACAGTGTCTTCAGATGTTATGAATTTCTGTCACTGTAAAGTGTTTGCAAACCTAGCAGTTTAGTCGATGGGGATCTTCAGTAGTACATTATACAAGTTAACAAAGTAAATAATCGTCAGAAAATTATACACATCCGAATATTATTCTTTCGTTCGAATTTCCTCAATGACAATTAACGTTGTAGTACTCGTTCGTTCGAATATTCTCAATGACTTGAATGTGTACACAAGCTGATGATTGTACTTAGAAATATATTGTCATGTCTAACTTTGTCTGTAATTTGCAAGTTACAGTTTATAAGTATCTTGATCATTGTTGATTACAGTCATCAGCATTACTGATTAGAAAATTAATTCTTATCTTCTCTCAGACATGGTTTAAAGTATCCCACTACTGTAGTGTACTATAGGGATTAACAAACATTGTGTGTGTTGCAAGTTTTATTTCTTTTTCTTTCTTCTTCTTCTTCTTTTTTTGCTGTCAAGATAATTTTTGAGATATAATATGGGGATCAGTGTTTAATGATTAATATATTACATGTCATGATGGACATAACTAGTCACCCCAAAAACTCCTACTTATATTGTTTGGAAGTATCCAAATATCAAATTACTTAATCTCTGTTAGAAAATTTGTTGATCCTCTGAAGTTTACATAAAACATGTACCCACATGATTATTGATATAATCAATTATTAAAATGTTTTTTTTTTAAATCTCTGAAAAACAGTTTTAAAACTTTGAGTGAAAATCAATCTTTAAACTGCTAAACTCATTTTTATACCATGAATACATACTTAGGAATATCATTATTAAGTTATCTTCATGTACTTTTGAGGGGAAAATTATACATCTGTGTGCATGTTGATCCTTATGTGTAAGTAAATAATAAAAGACACAAATGCTAAGACTTTTTTATTTTACATATTTATTTGTAAAAATATTTTTTATTACTTTGAAATGAAATAAAAAACATTCTAGCTTTATTACTAATAATATGATTTTTTATTAGAATTGATAGGGAATTGGATATTTAAGAAATAAAGTTCACTTTTTCATGAATGTTGCAGTATAACCTGCATTGTTAATGTAGCATAGATTTAAATTACACAAGGACTCCCAATTTCAATAGTCATCGCCCACTGACTTCAAACACAAAGGTAGCCGCACAAGAATTACATTATATTTGGCCTCCTAAGCGTCAGACACAGAGATGGGTGCACATGAGATTTTCATGAATATTAGGCCTTCTTAGCTCCTAACCTATCGACCTGCCTAATTTACATTCCCATAGAATTATTAAGAAATCAACTCTCTTAACTTTCAAAGAGTTACCACAGAGAAAAATAAAATGCCCCGCCACAGCATGATATGTCCGTCAAATATTGTTCAATAATCATAAATTGGTTAGAGTGAAAGAAAATCAGGTAACCTTGATTAACAGATTGACACAGATTTCAATGATCTAATTTCCATTTCTTATCATGTTGAAAATATTGTACATGTATACATCTCTAAGAGACTTACAGTGTAGGGATTAATTATAACTAAATAATACATCATATAATTCTAAACTGGCTGTGTTAGAGCTTAACAAATATCTGTCTGCAGCTTTAAATTGTTTATTGAATATTTTGTGAAATAATGGAAATGCTACAGTCTAATAAAAAAATAAAAAATAAATCATTCTTTAGACTATAAAATTCTAAGTGAGACATGACTGCAATTTGTTGCAAATATATAAAAATTGAAATGTAAATTTTTTTTTCAATGAACACATGTATAATTAGCTTTAATTATATTATACAATACTAATTTAGTTTTAATCATACACTAAAACATTAATTTCTTTTAATTACATTAAATCAATTGAAAGATCTTTATCTGGAATATAGCCATCAAGAACTCTTAATTAACACAAGCAACTATGAGGTCACAGTGACCTTGAAATAGGCTAGACAGGATTTTTCATATTTGGCCATAGCATTTTTATTGAAGATCAGAGCAACCTACTTTTTGTGTGTGTCACACCGTCTACCCAAGAAGTATTAGTTGACAATCCTAGGCCTAATAGTACCGGGGGGACCATTCAATTTATGAGCCGGACACGAATGGACAGATGGACGGACGAACATGAAGCCTATAATACATGCATAACATAATACGTCCCGTCTTAAGACAGGCGTATAAAAACAGACATGGAAATATGGCATCATCTGACATCATGAAAAATTCTCAAGGGCATAAAACTACTATAGTACAGATACTGGTAACTGTATGCAGAACATGCACAAAGTTTCATTTATGGTATATTTAGAGATGAAAATAATTAATATTTTGTACTTCGTCCTCTTAGGGTGAATTTTAGTGTCAGTCATTTTGGCTGGATTGAGAAATTTGAGTGATTGATAGTTTGATACTCCAACATGATCAATTCATTTTCTAAATTTGGTGAAAATTTAATCCATGCTTTGTTATTATACATGTAATTGATATTGTATGATTTATTCTATTTTTTCCTTTAACAGAAAATGAAGATATATATACTGAAATATAGTGTACATGTACCTTGAAGATTTGTCCCCCTTGTAAATACAAGAAATGCAAAGGTAATTCTTTGTGAGAATAGAAAGAATTAAGGAATACAATGTAATAAAATTTTTCAAACCATACAACAAAAACTACTTTGAATAATTACGGTAATACGCAACCAACCATTTACAATTGAATTCTGCAGTTTTATTTAATATTGAAAAAAAACAAATTTGATAATTTTTAGCTCACCTGAGCGGAAGGATCAAGTGAGCTTTTCTGATCACATTTTGTCCGTCTGTCAACTTTTCACATTTTTGACTTCTTCTTAAGAACCAATGGGCCAATTTTAAGCAAACTTGGTACAAAGCATCCTTGGGTGAAGGGGAATTTAAATTGTTAAAATGAAGGGCAAGGTCCTCTCACAAGGGGAGATAATTATTAAAGAAAGACAAAAATAGGGTGGGGTCATTAAAAAATCTTCTCAAGAACCACTGGGCCAGAAAACCTGACACATATGTGGAAGCATCCTGGGGTAGTGTAGATTCTAAATTGTTCAAATTATGACCCCCGGGGCAAGGGCGGGGCCACAATAGGGAATCAAAGTTTTACATAGAAATATATAGGAAAAATCTTCTTCAAGAGAACCACTGGGCCAGAAGAGCTGAAACTTATGTGGAAGCATCCTGGGGTAGTGTAGATTCTAAATTATTCAAAATCATGACCCCTGGGAGTTGGGCGGGGCTACAATAGGGAATTTAAATTGTCCAAATTAAGATCCATGGTTAAGAATTGCATGACCCAGTCAAAGCTTCTCAGGTGAGCGATGTGGCCCATGGGCCTCTTGTTTTAGCTCTACTGGTCAGAGACCAGAAGAGCTTATGCGATAGGAAGGTGTCCCTTTGTCCGTCTGTCTAGCTGTCCATCCGTTGTCTGTCTGTTGTCTAGCTGTCTGTAATTTTTCAAAACACTACTCCTCTGTTTTATTCTGATTTCAATATAACTTGGCACACAAGTAGACTGCACTAAGGTACATAGTGCATTGTTTTTTTTTTTAAATTTCAATGAACAGTGCTGCCATGGTTACTAAAAATAGAAATTTCTGTATAAAAATTCCTTTAAAACGCTACTCCACCTACAATTTTGGTATGATTTCAATGTAATGTGGCACCAAGTAGACTACACTTAGATACATAATTCTGTTTAATGCTGTCGCAAAATTTCAAATCCAAGTGCTTCTTTTTCTTTGTTATGCATACAGACCAGTAGAGCTACAGTCTCATCAGAGACTTCTTTATTATCCTTTTCATCACACAGCAACTTTCTTTTTTTCAGTATACACAGATATATACATACACATAAAAGGAGACATCATCTCATGATCTGTGGATCCATTGAAAACTTTAAGGACAAAACTGTTGATAATTCATTCATGTAAAGAGTGTTGACCTGAATATTGAATATCTAAATGGAACTAAATTAGAGAATTAATTTAATAAGTATTATATTGTATATTACTGAATACTCTTTTTATTCATCTGTCAAATTTCTTAATTAAAAATTAAACTTAAAGGCTTAAATAAGGATTTTTTTCATTATTTTAATTAGAACAAGTTCTTTAATTGATTCTTCTTTTACATAATTGATAAACAGGCATTTAAGGTCATGCGCAATGTAGTTTGCACTTTATTGGGTTCTTCCCTGGAGTTCAATAGTTCCACTAAAGGAAGGACCTGTGTGCAATATTTTTATTGTCTATATATGGATTTGTAAATCTCCTCTAAAACAGTTTTGATGAAAAAAAAAATCTGGAATTTATGTTTTGTAATTTTTGTACATTTTGTCTTTGAATAATGCAAAAATTTTCAAACTTTAATATCTTTTCAAAATCCCTGGAAATGCATACTGATTTTTTGTCTAAAAATATGTAATATGGTACATGTATTATAAGTTTAAATATAGAATTTCTTGAAAAATTATCAGTAGGTAAGATACCTTGCATATTTCCTTAAATGTAAAATTAAGGGATGTGTACCTTTATTAAATGAACTAGGGAATTCATGAAGTGTGCATATTTATTTAAAAGTGTTTTATTTTGCATGCACTATGCCTAAAGGCAGAGGATTTTTACCGGGTGGTAAATTCCAGGTGAGGGAGGGGCTTATTTTGTACAGGTGTGAATGCCTTGGGAGCTACCAGTCTACCTGTGGCCATCTGTCTCCTAATTCCTATACACAGGAAGTGGTTTAATACACAGTGAAATACCCAGATGTCAAACTTTACCTGTGTTGGGGTTTTGAGAAAATTTTGAATTAATAGAAGTAATACAAACTTTCTCTGTAATCTATATTGATTTATTTATGAATGTTTGAAAACACCCCTACCCATTTAAAACAATTATGATGATATCATACTATAAACTCAAATATTACAACAAAGTTAGATGTTAAAGTATGTGTTAATAATAAAAAAATAGATACTCCAGTAACAAGTCTAATGACCAAATAAGACTTAATGTTTCATTCTCCCCCAGATTCCATGAATTGAATGAAAAGAAAGCCTTGTTAATTAACTATATTTCATTAAAAAGAAAAATGTAGTCAGGGTTTGACACATATGGTGCGAATGCACTATGTGTCAAACCCTGACTACTATAATACATGTAGGCATATAGTACATGCAAAATACTACACTAATGTTATTATTATGCATCCCTATTATAATATGTCACCTCGTGCAACGTGCGTCATAATCTTTTTCTTTAATTTTGAACTTTCCATGCTTTAGGTATAATGCACAGATAGTTTTAGAGAATAGTATTTGACTGTAGGGGGGGAGGGATTGCAAGAAACTATTTTAAAAGAATTATTTTGAATGTTAATTTTTCATCTGAAGTGTTATGTACTGCAGAACTGTAGCTCTCTGAAATAATATATATTGACAGATGGAAGAGCTACATGTGCAGTGCCACCCATAGTCGATCACTATTTCGGCATAGTATGTTTATGCTACAGTGTATTTAAATCATAAGAACATAATGCAAGAATAGTAGGGTATATGGGTTATGTCACAGAGACAAACTGACAGGAAGCATAATAATTGACAATATGCATTTATGACAAGAAAATTGAATTCCTGAAAGAAGTTGAATAAATTTAAGCCACTGAAGTACCAATCTAGTTAAAGTTAGATGTTAGATCTGCTCACATAGTCACTACAGTCAGTTTAGCGAGTATGAGTGCGGGTCTAACATCTTATTTAAATTACATGTAGATTGCTGAAGTAAAAGTTTAATACCCAATATCATTCTGCTATATTTGCATCCGCGCTAGTATTAATAGTGAGCTTTAACTAACTGTGGCCTGAATCTCTTATTTTATGTTGTTTTGGGGTGTCCAAAATCAAGGTGCATACAGATGTTAAACAAAGAAGAAACTTGCAATGGCCTAAGGTGACTTATCAGTTGAATCCATGTCAATGGTGCATATTATAAGTTATTTTATGTACCAAAAATAATAAGCAAAACATCAGCGGAGTGCTTTTATTAAAGAAGTAACAGAACTAAGGAAAACTTGTCTTCTACTGGATGATAAGAAACACTGAGTAGAGTACCACCGCAATTTTTGGATCCATGCCCTTTCATCATGTTTATTTTTGAACGGGTTCAATGAACTGTCAAAAATTATGGAAATGTTTCTAATTAAGGTGTAGGTAAAATGTTTTGAAATTAGTGAAAAGGTAAAATTGTTAAATATTTTTAATGCAAACTACCAGTAAATGTGCATAATGAAGACGGTTGATTTTTTTTTTCAACATTATTTCTTGTTCATTTGTCAGATCGGGTTCGTTATGTCTAAAATAATTTCCAGCTGTCATTGGAACAAAAACAAGGCATGATCAGGATCATACAAAGAAAATTTAGAGTAAAAAATAGGTAAATTATTACAGTTTGTTCATCTGAATAAGTTTTAAAACTCTTTGAGAATCTCAGAGTGAATGACTCGCCCCAATTTCATGTGATTCTTTAATTGGAAACCCATCAGTTTAGTGCAGCAAACAGGCAAAGATCTAACAACATATATGGATCTGATCTTGTTGTAAAGCTTGACAAATGACACTTACGCAATAAATTAACCTTAATGATTAGGAGGAAAATAAACAAAAAAGATTTGTTCTTTCTTAATTGCATTTTTTTTCTCATTAAAATTTACATACAAGGAATAAAAGAAGGTAAACTACATACAACTTACAAGGAAATTGTCTTTTTAGTTTAAAAAAAAACTGAAAGTTATATAGATAAACCACTTTTGATTTTTAGTGCTATTTCATGTAAAATATTTATATAATCATTTGAAAAATAAAACATTACCCCACTGCCCTCCAAATTGGTTAATTTTAAGAAATAAAAAAATGGTGTAGGAAACACAGAAACTTAAATGAAAATAAATAATTAATGGTAGTTAAACTGTTCAATATTTTCTTTATTTGGTTTAAAACTGTTGTTTCTTAATCCCGTGGGAGAATTTTTTTCTGTTTTGAAATAAATATGGGATAAATCCCACATTTATAAAGAGATGGGAGATTATTTTCTGTATACAAATATATGGGAGATTTTGTCCCATTATAAAGCATTTATGGGATTTTCAAACTTCTATGGGAGAAAAAATCCCACAGAATACCTTTTTCTCCCACAGAATAATGGTGGGATATTGGTTAGGAGAAAAAATCCCACCATTATCCCATGGGATTTCTTGATTTCAGGTGTAATATCTTTTTACCTAGAAGATAATCAGGTGTAAAGTTTGGTTCATGTGTTAAGTTTTAAAAAATCCCATCAGATGATATAAATGGTTTCCACATATCTTTGGAAAAGTGGTTGGCGAAAGTCCGGACAAATGTCGTGTCCGGAGTTAAATGTCGCACTGTTATAGCAAATCATATAAATACACAATTACATGTACATGTAAAATACATACATAAATTTATGAGTACATACAAACATTTATTATAAGATCAATCTGATACATTTTCTTAACTTACCTTTCTCCTATGGCCAAGTCAACTACACATTGTTTTACCAATTTCCATCCTCTGTAACCCCCCCCCCCCCAATCTGTACAAAAGACCCAAAATCACCTCTAACCCTAATTCCACAGATAAATAATTCAAATTTTTGCTAATTTTTCTCTTGAGATGTCTTCAATATTCAAATAAATTGCTAAAAATAACTTTTCATGACTTTCACTTCACTTTACTTATTAAAAAATGGGGTCTCTATAGGGAAAAGAGTACCAATTAATTTCCCATAGAACTCTATACAAACCTTTTGCCCTCCAAGTAATTTACTAATTCCCGTTCAAACAAAACTGGTATTATTTGAAAGTTCGTTCTAAGCACTTATTAAAAACACGAAAAAAATATACCGTTCCGCGGCGTTTATAGGTCAAATTTGCAGTTATTTAGAACTTACAGAGATCGGCAGTAAATGACACTCTGCCAAAAATATCAATCCCCACTCCTACAATCTCCCCTGGTATTTCTAGAATTTTTATAATATTCCCACATTCCATCATTTATTTCAAACATTAATATTTTTACTTTAAAATGAAAATATTTACATACCTCAATTCAGCCAATCAGGTAAAGCCTACCCATTTATTACTCTGCTTCATCTTGTTCAACCAGGAAATGATGTCAAAATCTGGGTCTTTGGTGCTCTTTTTCCTTGTGGTTGTGTACAAGAAAATGCGCATGGGGAAATGAGATGTTATTATTATTATTATTTTCTTTCAGTAAAACAATTCTTCAATGTTAACAGGTATGAAATCATGAGTAAAATATTTTTAAAAACTCGCTATAAATTAAGTTTTAATCGTTATGGACATATACATATGCCACAACTTTGTTATTATGAACATGCTCTTCTTAACCATTTCAAAACCCCCTTTTTCTTTCTCTCTTCCTTTCTTTCTTTTTCCCCTATTCAATTGTCACTATTATATTTTTTTGTATTCGTTTATTATATGTATTAATGATGTATTGATGTAAATAAGATATTGTAAACACAATGATGTGACAAATGATATTTAATAAAAAAAAAAATTAATCGTTATTATTCATGTTATGTTTCAACAGAGACATATAAAACCATGTCTCTGGTTTCAATTACGTTTTCATTTTGCATCAGATAATGTCATGATTTATGGTTAAATAAAATGACTGTACCATAGGTACTCCCCATCCTGGGAGTGTGTAAAATATCAACTGAAATCGTCATGATTTTCCGGATAAGAACTGTGATAAAAGTGCATGGTGAATAAAAATTGAAAATTTGTTCAACAAGTAAAAATTGTTTTGGATATGCTACAGCTGCGAATGACACAATGATAATTATTTTTCTACACTTTGCACCGCACCATTCTGCATATCCTATACTCTGCAGAAACCATAAGCATTATCAACTGACAAAAATCCAGGGTATCAACACGTGGTTCATCTTCATTTTGATGGAAAAATTTCTTATCATTAATCATTGACTTTGTAACATCGAATCCAATTGATAAGCAAATGTTATAAAATTTTATTACTTAAAAAATAATTTATTAATATTGCTTTGAAGACAGTCTGAAATAAATATGATCAAGTGCTGATGCTATATGGTCACACTACAGTAAACATTACAGTAAGTTGTAAGGTTTGGCATTGATACGCCTTACTTTGTACTAAAGTAACATATTCATATATCAAATACATCATTAAAGGGTTTTTAAAAGTAAAATATCAATTCTCTTAGGTGGTCCGTTAGCAATTTTGTTCTAGTGTATATATGTTCTTATAACCTGAATTTCGAGCTATGCAAAATATATTTAACACATTGTACAGATATCATATCGTATATACATGGGCAAGTTTTCCCCATTTTTCAAAAGTGAGTTATCTCCCTCGAAATCGGAACTCTTCAACACTAGCATAACTTCCGCGGACTACATGATACGATAATCCAACAAAATAGTGATCAGCTTACACGCTGTATTTAAAAATTTTAAAAGAAGGAAACGGTTTGCATTTTTTTAGATAATAAATTATTTATCTACCCCCCCCCCCCCCCTTTCTAGAAAGATATACGAATTAGCCAGGCACGTAGCATCGTCTTTAAAAGGGGAGGGGGGGGGGGTAGCCAAAGAAATATGTTTTTCTTACCTGGAAAAGTTGGCAAGCAAAGAAAAACCTTTCCCAAAGTTGAAAAAGCTACTTATTTCAGTACCAGTTCCTTGGCATACAATACTACATTTCCCTTATATAACTTTACCGTAGTATAAACTGTGTGTGTGTGTGTGGGGGGGGGGGGTTGGGGGGTTGGCAACCTGTCTATCAATGAACATTTTCGATAGAAAAAGTAATATTGGGAAAAAAGTGGGGGGGTTGGGCTAAACCCCTTGACCCCGCCCCCCCCCCCCCCTCCGTGTGTACAGGTACAGAGAATATGTAAATGGGTTGAACAGTTGAATATGAACCATAGTTGTGAAAATTAAAAATTATTAGAATTTTTAATTGTGAATTCAATAAAATTACGGTACTTATATTTTTTCACAGATGTACATGTATGTCAGTTACACAGTCTCTCTCTCTCTCTCTCTCTCTCTCTCTCTCTCTCTCTCTCTCTCTCTCTATTGTTTTTTACACACTTTGCAAAAAAGAATAACTTATAAAAATAAATACATGTACTTACACTGAAATGATTTGAAAAAAATAAATAACACTTTAGAAAAGATTGTTTTCAGTTAATTAACGAGAAATACGCTAGGAAATTATTGTATCAATTTCGTGTTTCTGCTCTAATTCTCTGATCTAAAACAAAATGTGTATTTTACTCGGGAATATACATGTACATATGCTTAGATCCTACACTAAAACTTTGATTAAATGCAGCTCAGACTTTATACGACATATGTAACACGAATTCAGGTCGATGCTATTTTAATTAGTCTTTCTTCGTTACATGAGCACATGAGATTAAATTATTCATTTAGAATTCCATTCAAAGTTTTAATACTAAATAGTGAATCAATTATTTTACAAATAAAAAATTCTAGAAACACGGTTAATTCAAATGAAATAGGCCTTTAATTGTTACCAAATGTGTTCTTGTAAGTAAAAGTTCTATGTTATGACATAAAATCGAGCAAAAACGCAGTTTCTTGGTATCGGTCGCGGAAGACGAACTACTGCTGTATATGCAGCAATTTCAGAGGTAAAACTGTAGATGGACATGTCATCAGTCTTCAAAAAATTCCTAAGAGATACAATGAAAATATGGCTGCAGCAGGCAAGATTAATTCGTAAAAACTTTATAACTAAAAATTTGTTCCGCACATTTTGTAAATAATGATGATCCGTCTGCAGAACATCCACTACCGAAAATTAGCTTTTTTTTTTTTTAATTTTTTTTTTTTAAATAGGCCTATTCGAATATGTATCAGCATTTTATCAGTAATTTTTTTCTTTTTTTTGTAAGGGGGGGGGGGGTCACACAGCACCTTATTATAGTACTACACAGATTAATACAAATCCAGAAAGAGACTATGAGTGGGCAATTTAAAAAAAAATACGAATCAGTTAAGATTTCTTTTTATTCACAAACACAATAACATTTTTCCATATGACAGAGGCATACACCATGAACATGTTTACATCAAAAACGTCCGCGGAAGTGACTTTATTTATAGCGCATGCGTATTAAACACAGTAAAAGAGTTCCCTTCAGGGGAAATAACTCACCTTTTGAAAATGGGGAATAGCGGTGAATTCGGAAAGATTTTCTACGAAGTTTATTTTCCTGATTACCCCCAAAGTGGACTATCCCGATTAGATACTCATTCATAAAAAGACTAGAATGTGTCGCTGGAAAACATCTCTCGCCCTCCGACAGTCAAGGAATCTGATGCCATTTATTTTCAATTACTTGCATCCATTAGAGAAAAAAAATGTTTCAACTTTATCTAAGCTATTCTTACAAAGGATGGTTTTCATATTTTTGTCTATATTTTTTTTTATTTAATTTGACGCAAGTCTGCATAGGAAATGAACTGTAGCCAGGTTATACTTGCTAAACAGATTGGTTGCTTATCTTAAGCAAGTTTCTTGAAAAGTTATTGCTTTTAACCATGTTTGGAATCACTTTTTATTTTGCGCAAAACAAAAGGTTGTACTTATCGTATTTCCACTTGTAGTCATGTTGTATTCTACTTTGAGATACAGAGAAGGACGATTATAGTAGACATTTGAGGTAAGCTCGGATAAAAACTCTAATTCAAAACAGAACTGCAACGTTCAACCAAACGCTCAGCAGACCCTATAAATCCCGATCTGCTCATCGGAGACAGCCGCCATTTTGGTCCCGCTTCAGATTTAGAATTGCGAATATCCAGAATGTGGATCAATCAATTTAAAAATAAATTAAATATGAGACATTTCCAGAATGATCTCCATTAACCTTATTTATATGAAAGAAAAATGTTGAAAAACAAAAAAGTTGAAAAAGTCCATTTTTTTAAATATGCTTCCGGTAACTACCGGAAGATACTGACGACACACGAAAATGCGATTCTGCAAACTAGAAAGTCATGATCTATTATCTCCAATAAGTCTCCAACCCATATCCTTAGCCATTTTCGATAAAAAGGGGCGAAAAAATTGCATTTTAAAATCAGTAAATTGCCCATAACTTGGCACCGGAAGCGAATTAAAAAAACCCCCAGAATTTTATATAAAATTCATATAATGATCTTTTATTCCTGAAATTTTCAATGAAAACGGCTGAATAGTTCTCGAGAAATCGCCTGCACAAAATTTTGGTCAAAAAAAGAATAATAATAAGAAACAGTAGAATCACTATAAGGTCTTCCGTGAAGACGGAAGACCTTAATAATAAATAAGAAACAATAGAATCACTATAAGGTCTTCCGTGAAGACGGAAGACCTTAAAAACAGACGAATAACAATAAGGTCTTCCGAAGGAAGTCGGAAGACCTTAATAAAAAACAGACGAATAACAATAAGGTCTTCCGAAGGAAGTCGGAAGACCTTAATTACAAATTGTCGCATAGGTTCAGGTCAAAAAATGGCTACCATAAAATAATCCCTGAATTTTCCTCTTTAACTCGAGCAATCCTGCATTGGACAGAGCTGTTGTTTGTTATGAGATGATAAACCATGTGTAAACTTTCTTAGTTCAGCGGAATCATGGACATTTTCGGCGTTATGAATGTTTTGTTTACTGTAGCGGTGAGGGCATCGCGCAGCTATTGGAGTGGATCTAAGAATTTATGAATGAATAAAAAAGATGAAAATAAAGTTTTATTTCTTCTGTATTATTTAATGACATTGTTCATTTGCAAGTAATAGATATATACAAGAAAACGCGAAATGCTAATAAATGCAGCTGAAAATCTTTATTTTCTCAAGATAAAAAAAAATTAAATTAAATAATTATAAATTCTACATACAAGTGATACATGTAGGAAGAATGAATGATGGCAAGTTATCAGATGACATCAGAGGAACTGATTTTTATGAATGAAACTTTTAAAACGTTACTTGTACGTTGTAGATGTTATATCTGCGAACTCTACCTGTCTGCGCGCTTTCGGGAGGGGGGGGGGGGGTGTTCTTGAATATAGACTTGTAAATTACCATTATTTTGTAGAAAGAATTAAGCCTTATCATTTTCTTTACTTTAAGAAGAGTGTCTTGTTATGTAAATGTCAAGGTCAGTTTATGTAGAATGTAAAAATTAAAGCCGAATTGGCATTCATTTCAATATGTGAGAAACGTGGGCGATAGGTCTTTTACAGTTCACAAAAAAGATATAGGGGGGGGGATAAGATGAACACATATAATATATTCATTATACACACTTTATTTACTAAAATCTCGTCTCAATTGAACCAGGGAAGTTTTTCTACAGGTCCTTTCGCCATCGCGTCAAAGACTTTACCTGCACACTTGTGTATTGCAGAATGGGTTTTCCCCGCGCGAAGTCTATTTATGAGAAAATGAAATGAATATTTTTTAGTGTTTAAGGAAACGTTGAACCTACGTTTGCGAAAGTTCTCAGATATTCAAAGATATTTAATTCCTTCTTAATCAAATCAAGAATCTGTTTATACGTAAAATCATCAAAAAGGGGCTTTAACTTTCATCATGAATATCACAGTAAAAAGAAGAAAGAAAGACAAAGAAATGTTTAAAATCGAGTTTTAATTCCCTTTTCTGTGACGACCGGAAGTATTGACGACGGAAAAAATGTTAATGGACAAATCTTCAAGTCCTGATCTATGATATCTGACACAGTTAACTTTCATATCTTAAGCTGTTCATGAGAAATGGACCGGACAAAGGTCATTTCCATAATTTGGTCAATACGAAAATAGTAAGAATACTAGATGCGTTCTTGTTGCTAAAGCAACAAGCGGTCTTCCGACCGACTTTTCGTTAGATATCTATGCTGCGTCATCCCATGAAATAGGTTTCAGAATGTATTTTTCCCTTTACGTTCATTTACAGCAGTCTCTCAACATATATCATGATTATTACAGATAAACCTCAAAATATCTTTAAATATAGCTTTCAAAAATCGGCAAAATATTTCATACATGTTATAAAAAGTGAGAAAAGTCATTTACAATTGAAAATGATAGAAACAAAGAAAAAAATTGGGAACGCCCACGGCGGGATTCGAACCCCCGACAGTGGGACAAAGTTTGGTTCGGTCATATCTTTTCAATAAATGCACGCATCAAGATTCTGAATACATATTTAGAATTCTCATAAGACACACTATAAACCCTGTAAATCAAAAAGAAAAATATCAAAAAACAAAAAAGTTGAAAAATGAGACTTTTTGAATTCACTTCCGTTTGCGACCGGAAGTGCAGACGACGAAAAATAAAGGTCGTTGCCCATAATGGAGTTCGATGTTCTATCACCTCAGTGAGTTTCACTTTCATATCTTTAGCCGTTCTCGAGAAAACTGCTGGACAAAATGCCTTTTAAAAAAAACAAAAATCCCCAAAAATCGCGAACGAAAGTGAATTTCGAAAAAATGAAAAACACGTCTGGAGATATTCTCATGATGCATCATCCCTGTGAAAATCTTTTAAATCCATCCACGCACAGCTGAGATATCGCTCTAACTATGAAAAAAAGAATAATAATAATAATAATAAAAATAAAAAAAAAACAGACGAATAACAATAAGGTCTTCCGAAGGAAGTCGGAAGACCTTAACTAGTGCTAATTGTAACGGGAACCGTTACAGATGTTCCCCAAACGCTCCCCAAATCCCTTTTGATGCCATATTCCCTGTAAGCTTCATTAAATAAGACAACATCTGTGCATTTTTTACTTTAACAACGTTTTCCCAAAAGGATACCAATTATATTCAAATTTTAATTTGAACATGTGAATGCACGTGCGTAATGATCATTTAATCTTGTCTACACTTTCTATATATTTAAATGTACTTTATATTAAAGCATTTAGTCAAAAAGTATTAAAAATCACTAATTTTGAAAAACAGTGTATAATTTAATTTCACCAATCCAAATTGCACGCACGTGCGTGCACGTAATTTCATGATGACCATACCATTCTTGTAGGAGGCCCTTATATCTATGACTATGTTTTAAATTTCATCCTGTTTGGTTGAAAACCAAGGGAATTATAGCCATTTCAAGTTTCAGCCAATCAGATTGCAGCACACGTGCATCCACGTGATTTCACGAATTTTTTCAAAATCATATTGCAGGATATCCTAATGCATGACTATGTTTTAAATTTCAAAGCATTTCATCAAAAAATAAAGGCGATATAGCCATTTAAAGTTTCAGCCAATCAGATTGCAGCGCACGTACATGCGCGTGATTTCATGAAATTTTTTCCATATTATATTGTAGGATATCCTAATTCATGACTATGTTTTAAATTTCAAAGCATTTCGTCGAAAAACAAAAGAGATATTGAGATTTTTGTTTCAGCCAATCAGAGCAAAGCGCACGTGCATGCGCGTGAGTTCATGCTAATTTGACAGTGTCATATAATTAACACTATTAATATATACTTATGCAATGAGTTGAAAAGCATTTCATCAAAAAATGCAAAAGTTATAGCTATATTAAGTATATCAGTCAGTTCACTCATTTCACGCGCACGCACGTGCAGGCGTATGCGCGCAAAATGACCTTCGTTCCGCACACCTACACTACACACCTATTAACCCTAAAAAGGTTTTAGCTCAGTTGGTTGAACAGTTTCTGAGAACACTCGCGGACAAAAAAGTACCGGAGAACAAATAAGAAAAAAAATAATAATAATAACTAGAGCAAGAAACTCGTTGCGAGCAACGAGAGGTCTTCCGTCCAATTCTGAAAAAAACCCGCAAAATCTTCAGCTGAAAAATGATAAAACTTTTTCATTGAAAAAAATTCAATTTTGCCCCAAAACGCCAAAAATACATGAAATTTAAAGCGCTTAAAAAAAACGACTTTTGGTGTTGTCGCAGCTCTAAATCTACTCGTATATACCTTCTTCATACATCTGTCTTAGAATAATGAAAGGCGCGTTACTATTCAAAATTATTCAGCCAAACGCCACGTGAATTTCACGCCTTTTCTTTGGAATGTCCCAAAATAGGTGTGATAGCTTCAATGGAAATAAAAAAGAACGTTAAGAGCTAAAATTTCAAGGTAAAGAAATTGTTTGAACACATTTACAAATGCTTCTGTAAATAGATAAGTAACACTAAATCAATGACTCTGCTATAATTTTTTACTTTTTTAAATTTCCTTTTGGCCCCATACTGAACTATCTCTGTTTAAAGTTTCAGATTAATTAAACTTTCATGATAAAGGTTGAAATGTTTCGAATAAACATGTTTCGCCCTCAGACGGTAATGTAATCAAATATTTTATGTTAAAAGTTATCATATCTTTGAGACAAGAATTAATTAAAATCAATTCTTCAAAAAAAATCTTTTTCTTATGTTTGTCTTTCCTATTAGTTTAATATGACTCACTTGTGCATGAGCAAAACAGAAATACGTTTAATACTTACTATATATACATCGATATTGTTTCTTAAAACTATTATTTGTAACTATGATTTAAGATCTGTTTTTCCGCAAAAAAATGATAGTAGGTATGTATTTCATTTGACATTTATCTTTTCTTTTTCTACTAAACTTATCCGAAACCAATTATAGAAGACGTTTGAACGACAAAAATTTAATATCAGGTTTGACACAGAATTGCATGTAACTACATCGTGAAAATCATAATATTCCTTTACATTTCGTTTATCCTTATTTACTTTCGTAATCAAGCAAAATATTGGCTGATCTGAAAGCCCCTATTGCGAAATGTCGATTGACATAGACAGCCGCCATATTGGGCCCGCTTCAGATTTTTAGATGTTAATATCTAGAGTTTGGATTTATCAATGTTCAAACAAATTATATAGTAAGCTTTTTAAGAACGGTTCTTTAACATACCAAAAATAAATGAAAAATGTTCAAAACAAAAAAATTTAGAAAATATACTTTTTAATTCGTTTAGCGACCGGAAGTACTGACGAACACGAAAAGGTGATTTCACATATCAAAAGTCATCATCTCTCTTTCTAACAAGTCGTCAAGTTAATATCTTAGACCATTTTCGTAATTAAGGGGGGACAAAAATTCATTTTAAAATCAGAAAAAATGTCAATAGTTGGAAATGGTTGGGATTCCAAATTTTCCTTCAGTAAGATTACAAAGTTTGGTTGTGCATATAAAACACATATTCCTGAAAGAAAATTGAAAACCATATATAGAATAGTTTTGAGAAATCGCCTGCACAAAATTTTCCGAAAGAAAAATAAGAATAATAATAATAATAATAATAATAAGAAACTTTTTGTTCAATAACTATCAGATCTTCCGTTTGTAGGAACACCTTAATAACTAGTGCTATTTGTAATCGGGTGATGTTTACATGTCCAAACGCTTCAACTCCCTTTTGATGCCATTTCCCTGTAAAATTAAATAAGACAAATTGCATTTAGAAATTAACAACGTTTACCCAAAGGGTACCAAAATATTCAAATTTTAGCATTGCAATGAAAAACAATGTGTGTGTGTTATGACCATATCATTTTGATATATAACTTTAATATACATATTTAAATATTAATCCAATATATAGTTGTAAATCTGCATGACGTGCATACTGAACATATACTTGTGGAAGCCATTAAATCTATGTTCTAATGTAAAACAAAAATTAATCATTGCAAGTTCACGTAATAATAATAATAGGAAATCCACGTTTTGAAAACAATAAGCTATTTAAAGTGCAATGATTGAATACCTTTTTTAAAACTATATTTATCTAAATTTCAAATCCTGTTTGGTTGATATCATATTGAAACAGAGTCTAATATCTATCATATATGTTCCAAATCCCATTCTGTTTGTTTGAAAAAAAGGGAGAATAGCTTTAAAAATAATAGCCAATCAGATTGCAGCGCACGTGCATGCGCGTGTTTAACGTGACAATTGTTATATATATATTGTAGGTTTATATAAATATGCCTATGTTTTAAATTTCAAGCATTTCAAAAAACAAAAAGATATTGAGATTTTTGTTTCAGCCAATCTAGCTTAAGCGCACGTGCATGCGCGTGAGTTCTGCTTTTGACAGTGTCACATTATCCTTACAGTAAATTATCTTTATATAATGAGTTTCAAATCATTTCATCAAAAAATGTAAAAGTTATAGCTATATTAAGTATATCAGTCAATTCACTCATTTCACGCGCATGCATTTGCAAAGTGCAAAATAACCTTCTACACCTACAACACACCTTTAACCCTAAAAAGGTTTTAGCTCAGTTGGGTGAACAGTTTCTGAGAACACTCGCGGACAAAAAAGTACCGGAGAAAAAAAAAATAATAATAATAATAAGAAACAGAGTAAAAAAATATGTCAATAAGAAATAACTAGTGCTAATTGTAACGGGAACCGTTACAGATGTTCCCCAAACGCTCCCCAACTCCCTTCTCGTGCCATATTCCCTGTAAGTTTCATTAAAGAAGGCAAAATCTATGCAATTAAGACGTAAACAACGTTTTCCCAAAAGTATACCATGTATTTCAAATTTAAGCAATGCAGGCGTGCGCATGTGATTGCATGAGCGTAATGACGATATCATCTTGTCTACACTATTTTACTCATATGCACGTGCATGATGACCATACCTTCTTGTAGAAGTCCATTATGTCTGTCTATGTTCTTAATCCCATCCTGTTTGGTTGAAAAACAAAGGAGTTATAGCCATTTAAAGTTTAAGCCAATCAGATTGCAGCGCACGTGCATGCGCGTGTTTTCATGACAATTATTATATATCTTATTGTAAGACATCTTAAAGTATGCCTATGTTTTAAATTTCAAAGCATTTTGTGAAAAAGCAGAAAAAATATAGAGATTTTTGTTTCAGCCAATCAGAGCAAAGCGCACGTGCACACACGTGCATGCATGTGAATGGTGACCATACCATCTTGTAGGAGTCCTTTATGACTATCTATGTTCTAAATCCCATGCTGTTTGGTTGAAAACCAAGTGAGTTATAGTCATTTAAAGTTTCAGCCAATCAGATTGCAGCGCACGTGCATGCGCGTGATTTCATGAAAAATTTTATATATCATATTGTAGTACATCCTTATACATGTTTATGTTATAAATTTCAAAGCATTTCATCATAAAACAAAAAAGATATTAAGATTTCTGTTTCAGCCAATCAGAGCAAAGCGCACGTGCATGCGCGTGAGTTCATGCAAATTTGACCATTTCATCTTATCTACACAACTTATATATCTTTATATAATGAGTTTCAAAACATTTTATCAAAAAATATAAAAGTTACAACCATATTAAATATATCAGTCAGTTTACTCATTGCACGCGCCCGCACGTGCATGCGAATGCGCGCAAAATGACCTTCGTTTGGCACATCTACACAACATGCCTACTTACCCTAAAAAGGTTTTAACTTAGTTTGGTGAACAGTTTCTGAGAACACTTCCGGACAAAAAAGTACCGGAGAAGAAATAAGAAGAAAAAAGAATAATAATAATAACTAGGGCTAATTGTAACGGGAACCGTTACAGATGTTCCCCAAACGCTCCCCAACTCCCTTTTGGTGCCTTATTCCCTGTAAGCTTCATTAAACAAGATTTTGACTTTAACGAACTCTATATTTTAGACTATAACAATGTTTTATTTTTTAACAAAAGTATTAAAAAATCACTATTCATGTTATTTTTCATTCAAATGCAGATGACATGTATATTCAGTATATTCAAATTTATGCATTGCAAAACAAGCATTTGAATGCATGTGCGTTAAATGACCATATCATCTTGTCTACACTCAATTATATACTAGAAATTACAGCGCAATCAGAGCGATGCACACGTATGCGCAGTATTTCAAAAAATTATAGGCGTTTTCAGATTGCAGCAAATGCGCATGCTTTTGAAAAATATACATTAGATCTAGTGTATTTGTAATTTTACTCATTTCACATGCACGCACGTGCATGCATGTGCATGTCATCTTGACTGTATCTAATATATCCTTACATTATGAGTTGTAGGAAGTTACGTTATGTTTGTCTATGTTCTAAATCCATGTCTATCCTGTTTGGTTGAAAAACTAATTGTAACGGGAACCGTTACAGATGTTCCCCAGTTAAACTCCCTTTTGGTGCCATTTTAAGTTTAAATAAGCCAATCAGATTTTAGCAGTTTTCGCACAAATTTATGCATTGTATGCGCATGTTTTCACGAAAACTGTTATATATCATATTGTAGGACATCCTAATGCATGATTATGTTTAAAATTTTAAAGCGCACGTGTTCGCATGTTTTCACGACAACTGTTATATATCAAAAATTAAATTAAAATTTAATTTCGTCAAAAATTAAAAAAGATATTCCGATTTTTGTTTCAGCGAATCACAGCAAAGCACACGTGCATGCACGTGCATGCATGTGCATGACGACCATACCTCCTTGTGGGAGTCCATTTTGTTTGTCTATGTTCTAAATCCCATACTGTTTCGTTGAAAAACAAGGGAGTTATAGCCATTTAAAGTTTAAGCCAATCAGATTGCAGCGCACGTGCATGCGCGTGTTTACATGACAATTGTTATATATCATATTGTAGTACATCCTAAAGTATGCCTATATTCTAAATTTCATAGCATTTCGTCAAAAAACAGAAAAGATATTGAGATTTTTGTTTCAGCCAATCAGAGCGAAGCGCACGTGCATGCGCGTGAGTTCGTGCTAATTTGACAGTGTCACATTATCTACACTATTAATATATCCTTATTAAATGAGTTTTAAAATATTTCATCAAAAAATGTAAAAGTTATGGCTATATAAAGTATATCCGTCATTTCACTCATTTCACGCGCCCGCACGTGCATGCGTATGCGCGCAAAATAACCTTCGTGTTGCACACCTACACTACACACCTATTAACCCTAAAAAGGTTTTAGCTCAGTTAGGTGAACAGTTTCTGAGAACACTCGCGGACAAAAAAAGTACCGGAGAACAAAGAAGAAAAAAAAGAATAATAATAATAACTAGATACGATCTCGTTGCGAGCAACGAGAGGTCTTCCGTCCGATTCACGAAAAAAACCTTGTAAAATCGAACTGAAAAGTGATTCAAAATTTTGGTCACAAGGAGAATTGAATTCAGGTCGCCAATGTGAATGCGCTTTTTTCTCTTTTACCCACAACGCGCAAAACATTAAGCCACTGGGAGTACTGCTCTACATATACTTGTGTATACTTTTGCAATGGTACACCTGTCTACGAATCAGAAAAAGCGGGGCACTTTTCATAATTTTGCGCCAAACGCAACGAGTAAATATTTGTCCTTTTCTTTGGACTGATCTATTAAATAAGTTTTTAGCTTCAATGAAATAAAACGTTCTTATCGCCTTTATTTTATTTCAACGTTAAGAAAGTATATTTAACACATTGTACACATAACATATCGTACCCAGCCCAGTTACACTAAAGCAGTGAAACGGAAATTAAGTTTTAAGATTGACACTGAATTGCAACGTACTACTACGTGAAAGTCCACGTAGTTTTTCACATTTCATGTATTTTTATGTCAGAATGGTTTAATTAAACGCTCAGCTGCCCCCATAAACCCCTATTCGCGAAATGGCGGAGTTGACAGAGACAGCCGCCATCTTGGGCCTGCTTCAGATTTTCAAATATTAATATCTAGAGTTCAGATCAACCAATATTTAAACAATTTATATAGTAAGCATCAATAGTAGTGTCTCTATTAATATTCCAAAAATAAATGAAAAATATTGAAAAACAAAGAAAGTTGAAAATTTGGACTTTTTGAATTGGCTTCCGGTAGCGACAGGAAGTACTGACGACGAACGAAAAGTTGCGTCCTGGAAAGTATTGATCATCATCTATAAACTCTGAAAGTTTCACATTGATATCTTTTACCGTTTTTGAGTTTAATCGTGGACAAAATGTCGTTTTAAAATCAGGAAAATGGTCCAAAACTTGGCACCAGAGAGGAATTTCCAAAAACTGTCTTGGAACTTTCAAGAGTATCTTACAACACATCTTTCCTGAAAATTTCATGTAATTCTATCCAGTAGTTTTCGAGAAATCGTGTCAGAAAAATAATAATAATAATAATAATAATAAGAAACAGTACAATAACTATAAGGTCTTCCGTGAAGACGGAAGACCTTAATAATAATAATAAGAAACCGAGTAAAAACAATATGTTCCCAAACTCCGTTTGGGGAACATAATAATAATAATAAGAAACAGAGTAAAAACAATATGTTCCCAAACTTCGTTTGGGGAACATAATAAGGCAGCAAAATTCAAATTCTCATTTCTCTACTAAGATTTTTACATCGGGCTCGGAGTTGGTTTTCTTCAGAAAGACAGGACTGGGTTCAAGGCGACTAGGGGTACCACACCGGTAATTGACCAATCAAAATGAACTTAGTCAATTGTAGGTCCATACATTAAGCCGATTTTCCTTTCTTTTGAGAGTTTTTTTAATTTCCTTCCAGGCCAGTTTGACAACTCTGGTACCTGTGCCTAGGAAATTTTATCTACTCTATAAATAAATAAAGTTTTTTGACAGGAACTATTTCTGCAGGGCATAGGAGGCTACTTCCTGGGGTGCTTTTGTGATGTTTATAAAGACATGGAAAACACGTGGATTTGAGGGTAGCCCTGTTTGCATTTGCAAATTAATCAGAAAATGTCGTGTACGTACCCTGGTTTTTTGGTGTCAGCTAATGTGACAGGTATTGTTTAACACCCCCTTATCAATATTTTTTCATGAATTCAAACACGTGAGGTTTTACTGGAAAGAAACGTGTATTGCTTTTTAATATACCGAAACTCGCTATTTCTGGGGATTGTGTAATTCTAAAGAAAATTCAGATAAATTTCAATGGTGAAATAAAAGAAGAATGCTTGGTATTAAAATATTAATTCATATCAGTAGAATTGAATGCTATTAACGACATCTGGAGAAATAGGCTTTAAAAGGTTTATATCATATCTTTGTTCGTCTGCACTTAAATTTCAAACACGACAGAATTTGTAATTTTTGCCGTAAAAATTCATAATTTCTATATACTTTAGAGACTTACCGTAAAACTTTCAGGAAACTTTCTATGAAGTCTTTTCTGCACCTTAAGTGAAATTTTATGTCGATCCCAGGTGTTGATCGAGTTTCAGAGAAATTTTCTACGTTGTTATTGATTTTTTTTTTTTTTAAGGAGAAGGGGGGGGGGTTGACTTTTTTCTTCTAAGCATTTGTTAAAGTGAGTTTGTAAATACATCTACGAACTTGAGCTGGATTGTGACCTTTGGGTCAAGGGGTCAAAGGTCAAGGTCAAAGGTCAAGGTCATCAAAGCATTTCATAAAGAAATATAAAAGTAACGGCCATATCAAGTATACAAGTCATTTGATCATTGCACGCGCGCGAAGGTGCAATGCATGAAAGCTATATCATCGTGACTACACTTTAAATGTGTTTCTATTCTTTGAATTTTGAAACGTTTCATAAAAAAAATTACGACTATATCAAGTAAATCGGTCATTTAACGCATTGCGCGCGCACACGTGCATGCAAGTCCTTGCATTCAAGTTTGATAGTAGCATAATGTAAGAATCCGTCATATCTATTCATATTCTAAATTTCATCCTGTTTTGTTGAGAATCAAAAAAGTTATAGGCATTTAAAGTTTAAGCCAATCAGATCGCAGCACACGTGCATGGGCGTGGTTTCTTGAAAACTTTTATATATCATAGTTTAGGACGTATTAAGGTATGATTATGTTTTAAAATTCAAAGTATTTTGTCAAAAAACAAGTACGATATTGAGATTTTTGTTTCAGCTAATCAGAGCAAAGCGCACGTGCATGCGCGTGCATGCATGTGCATGATGACCGTAACTTCTTATAGGAGTCTATTGTGTCTGTCTATGTTCTAAATCTCATCGTGGTTGGTTGAAAAACAAGGGAGTTACAGCCATTTGAAGTTTAAGCCAATCAGATTGCAGCGCACGTGCATGCGCATGCTTTCATGACAAATGTTATACATCATGTTGTAGGACATCTTAAAGTATGCTTATATTTTAAATTTCATACCATTTCGTCAAAAAACGGAAAAGATATTGAGATTTTTGTTTCAGCCAATCAGAGCGAAGCGCACGTAAATGCGCGTGAGTTCTTGCTAATTTGACAGTGTCACATTATCTACACTATTAATATATCCTTATATAATGAGTTTCAAAGCATTTCATCGGAAAATGTTAAAGTTATGGCTATATTAAATATATTAGTCATTTCAGTCATTTCACGCGCCCGCACGTGCAGGCGTATGCGCGCAAAATGACCTTCGTTCCGCACACCTACACAACACACC
>NW_026928275.1:0-33041 GCF_032062105.1 Saccostrea cuccullata | reverse complement strand
TCACTCTCGCCTTGTGAAACACAGTGCACATTAGCTATCTAATCTTTGATAGAATTAATGCAGATTCTGACTTATGAGCATTCCATCCTTTGGCTTATCTGGGGTATTTTCCCGTGAGATAAATAAAGCATTCTGCGTGGCCAGGTAGCGCATTCCCCAAAACGCCAAAGCATGTGTCAAACGTCAAAGCCACGTGGTCATTCGACGTCTATTGATTGTATGCACGATTTAGAATTTTATTGCCTGGGACAGTAACAAGGCGGCTCTAGCTAGCAACACGGACGGAAAAATCATTCACTTTTTAGTGAATCCATTAACGCTGATAGAAGATACAAGTGTTTTACGCCTGCCTCGTCAAGGATCGGCCAGGAATTTGATCACCAGAACAAATACATATATATATCAGCCACCTTTAAGTTGAATTATTTTTTTTTTTTTTATCTAGATTAATAATAGTGACGCAAGAGAATTTGTGGATAATCCTATTCGTAAAATCCGATGAACAGCAAGTATAAGAAACAAAATACAGTAATATCAAAGTGACGATATACATAGATATTTTTGAAATATGATGTAAGTAGATGTATTGCGAGTGTTCGATTGCTCAGGCAAATTTTGGGAAATCTAGATTTTTAGATACTAGTATTCAATTACTACGTAGTATATCATAACCACGGAGAGTGCTCGATTGTTGATGTTAGTCTCGGGAAAATCAGATCTACGAAAATTTATAGTGATTCGATGGTTATACTCGTATAGTATATTGAAAAAGTGACATAAATTTATTTGTCTGCTCTTATAATGAGAGAAACGCTTTAGAGCGCTAAATTTTGTATATTTACTGGCATTCGGTATATTCTAAATGTACAACAGGACATAACCCACACGAGGAGACGACCTTAGGGTTCTCTGTGTGTACCTTCTAACCTTGACACTGGGAGAATTGATATAATACATGTATATTCATTAATGTCGAAATTAAACCCCCATCCTCAGCCTGAAAGGGAGAAGGGGATAAATTATTGCAGATACACATCGTTACCTCACAAAAACGCACCTGGTAAAGGTAATCAATTTGATGCATATTTATCGTTTTTATGTTTAATCAACCAATGCATGACGATAATCATTTTTCAATGAGAATTCTCCTGATCCTAAAACATTGGAGGGAGACTGTGTCAAAAGAAGTACAGACTGAAAAGGAAATTGCAGCATATGACTTTCTACCATCGACTGATACATTGGCGGAGTAGGTCACCACATCAAAATTATATGAGACTGGGGTCTCCAAAGACGAAAAATGGTGACTTTAATGTGTCCAGGAAATGATTTACTCGAGAAATTTCTCAGTTTCGACAAGTACACCCAGATATCTACTTTAATGTTGGTAAACGAAAACGTCATTGCAATAAGTGAAGTTTTTGTTGTTGTTTAACTCTTATAACTTGCACATGCATGTATATCTATGTATAATAAAAAGTAATCTCATAATATTATTCATCCTGTATATTTCTTTATACATGTAAATGTAATTGGAAAACGCTGCATGGTACGTAGATCATATCTTTAAACGAAGCTCTTCCTAAACTTGTTTTAAAGTTAATTCTTGATCATGATTTAACAAAAAATATAAATTTACGTTTTGTCAAAGGTTTTAAAAACGTATTTTTTGTGCTTGCATCAAAGTTTACCGTTGGTTCTTCTCTTTGCCTCAGTTTAGCATTGGATACATGATATGAACAAAATAATACAGTGCAACACTGTTATAGCAAATCTTTTTAACAGTTAAATTTGGTTATTGGGAACCTATTCTACAGTAAAATACGGTTTTATGACGAATCTATTCTACAGTAAAATATGGTTATGGCTAATCTTTTACACACGTGATGGATGCAACCAAACATAGTTTAATTCTTATAATAAAATACTGTTAAAACACGTTTAATAAGCAGTATTAATTAACTCTAGAGCCGCGGAGTAAGGATCCGAGTTTATCCTTACATTAAGGGATCGAATCCCACTGCCAGACGTGGAGACTCGTCCTTCGGATGAGAGCGAATTGACCAATGTCGCAGTATGTGCTGACAGGGAGAATATCCCAAGCTACTTTTAGAAGGTTGTAAGTTCCGAGTACATGTATATGTCTAAATTTGTAAGTGGTGTTGTGTCAATATGAGTGTAAAATTCTCGAACGGATGTAAACAAACAGTAAAGTACAGATATAGCAAATCCTTGAGGATTGCTGGATATCCAAGTCACAATTCGTTATTCCCAGCACATTCTATAAAAATATAACGTGTTAAAAATCATGAATGTAGGCATCAAATATGTTTAATTTTTTGAAGAGGAAGAGGGCATTCAGGTATATAATGTGTGATTTCTCGACAATTTATCGGGAGAAATGATAAAAAAAGTCAATTGTTAAATAAAACAAGAGGCCCATGGGCCACATCGCTCACCTGAGTAGCTTTGATCATGCTGTTCCTTTACTAGATTCCACCTTGTAATACATATTGTGACCCCACCCTACCCCACAGGTAAAAATTTGGACAATTTAAAATCCATACTACCCCATGATGCTTTCACATGTTTCAGCTTTTCTGGCCCAGTAGTAATTGAGAAGATTTTTAATTTTATATTTTCTCTATATAGTTCGATGTAAAATTAGGATTCCTAATTGTGGCCCCGCCCTATACCAGGAGTCATGATTTGAACAATTTAGAATCAACACTACCCCTGGATGCTTCCACACAAGATTCAGCTTTTCTGACCCAGTGGTTCTTGAGAAGAAGATTTTTTAATGACCCCACCTTATTTTTGTCTTTTCTTGATTATCTCCCCTTGTGATGGGACTTGGCCCTTCAGTTTTACAATTTAAACTCCCCTTTACCCAAGGATGCTTTGTACCAAGTTTGTTTAAAATTGGCCTATTAGTTCTTTAGAAGAAGTCAAACATGTGAAAAGTTTACAGACGGACGGGTGGACAGACAGCTAGACAGACAGGCGGACGACGGTCAAAATGTGATCAGAAAAGCTCACTTGAGCCTTCGGCCCAGGTAAGCTAAAAACGAGTCACACATACAGCAACAATAAAAACCCTCTCTATAGTTTTTAACTATATCACATTAAAATTAGCTGACATGACAGATGCTAACCTTGTATGCAATTCTGCAATTTTTTTCTTCAAAACCTTGAAATATGACACAAAAAGCAAAACAAACAAAGGAAGTGTAATGAAAACTTATTGTTCACTAAAGTACATGCACAATTCAAATACGAAAAGCGCAGCTGTACATACTTAACTCGTTGTAAGCATGTTGTGTTGAAATATTAAAATTGTTTGACTTTCTTTTCAAACAGAAATCCGTTGACTACGTGCTGTTCATTAGTCAGGAGCTGGTGCTTCGCAATGAATTAGATGTCTTAGGACACACAGCTAAATGACGCAAGTAATTCATAATTTAACAGTTTAAACATGCTTTGGTTTGGCTGTCAGCATCTGCCCAGAAACAGACTGAGATGTACATACAATAGTATTATGACGTACAGAAATCATGTAGGCATTTAAAAAAAAAAAAGAATCCCTGATATATAGTATGAGAGATTCTCACGAACTTTAAACAATAAACACTGATATGTTAAAAAAATATGAAGAGAAATCAGGACTTAGATTTCCTCGACGTTTTGTTGCTTGACGGCGTTCGATTTATTTTCTGTATACTAGGGCCCTGTGGCGTAATTTAACACCATGCACAAATTACATGTTGTACATAATTCATGAAACTAATAAGACGGCGATGTCCCGCCGAGCGGAGTGTGTCATTAACCCCGATCTCTGCGTGGAATTGTCTTAGTAGTCTAACATGGCGCTTCTTGTCACGTGGTGTAAAAAATGGCGGACAGCGGGAAAATTATCGATTATGTCGTGAACATTGACAGGGACTTGACATCAAAATAAACAATAAATACAAAGATTCGAATCTACACCGTACTATTAAAAATATCCTTTTTAATTATAAATATTTTTCGGTGGACATTCGCCGCTTGAATACAGAAAACCATGACTATAGAGAACGGATTCGAACCCCGGGGGTCACACTAAAACGAAAAGGGTCGCTGGGAAATTTATCAGAAAAGTTTATATATAACGTTAAGACAACAGTGTGAATGCATTTACAAACATCTGTTGAAAAGGAAAAAAATCGTTATTTTGTAGAGTTTCTGTTTCTTTCAATAAAACAAACTGTATAAGGTTCCATCATCTTTCGGGACTATTCTGCTATCTTTATTACCAAAATAGTCTCGAATGATAAGTGCGTTATTGTTTTCACATCAATTTTTCTTGCTTAAGATTTAACTTAAACAAGAAGGTTTTCCCCAAAAACAAGAGAAGGGTAACCGATCGGATGAGAGGGTCGATTGCCCCCATTACGTAACATCCATTTCCAGGAGGGGATGACGTGCGTTAAGACGAAGATTTTTAAAGATCAATGTGTAATTACAAGTTGTCACACCGGGGCCTGGTCTGTGTAACCTAGACACAATGATTCCAAAGACTTTCCAGACACGGAACAATCAGTTCAAGTTAGGAACTTATCTATCACTTCAATTAAAAGAGGCATTCTCATATCAGTTCAACCGGAGAAAAGTTCAGTCTAAGTTGTTGTATTCTGTGGATTTGCAGGAAATAAAAAATGTGTCGCATCTCTAAAAAATTCAAATTTAAGTTCTGTATCTCTAACATTAATTCAACGGACATTGACATCTAAACAACTTTAAAAAAATATCTTTTTCAAAGAGAGTTGATACATTAAATATAAACTAAAGACAGGGTATTTACTAATTATTTATTACCAGTATTTGAAGCATCCTAATGAACCCCAAAAAATGACATAATAGCACACCCCCCCCCCCCCAAAAAAAAAATGCAACCAACTTGAGAAAGATGTTTGTAATATGCAACCAATTCGATCGATAGAGAGTGGGAAAAAATAACAACTGTGCATCTTTTTTATCTGCTGTACAAAGAGAGTTAACCCTAAGTAAATTATATTTCCCTGTCCACCTAAACAGCTGCTGTGTTGTATGCCTGTCTCAATGCAGTATTTCGTGCACAATATTTTGAAGAAAAATTATTTTGAAAACAAAATTATTCCCTTTCACAAGTGAAGTTAGCATTTACTGGCGAAATATACATGTGCTACATGTAGTACAACAAATATTATAGAAATGATTTTATTTAATTAGAATGACAGATCTTTTTTTTTTCTTTAGTTATTTATAAGGCCTATCAGAGGTGTTTACAATACATGTTCCATTCTCTTAAAAAATAATAATAGAAAATTTTTTTAAAAGCACATTTCATCTTACCTCTTATGGTTTTCCAAATTTTCTTGTCATATTAAATAAAGCATATATCATATAATGCAGCTCTTTATCAATATTTTTTTCTTGTGAAATTAAGTGATATTTATGACAAACTTATTAATAGGATTAGCTCCTGCTGAGCTGACATACGGATCCCTGGTTGGTTGGCTTCGTTATAATAATGACCAATTATAGAATTTGAGTAAATCAAGAATTAAAGCAAGCCCCCAATGATGAAAGGGATCTTAATTAATAACCATTGTAGTATCTCAGGAGGGACGGCTTTTTGGTGCATTTGAATTTATAAATTTTTCTCAGTCATTGCCAAAAGGTAATTTTCAAAAAAAAAATCACATAAAATCTATTTCAATCAATAAACAAACAGGTCGAAAAAAATATTAATAACTTTGAATAAATAATAAAACACAGTTTACCTCACAAAAATCCCTCATCTCTTCGACCATCATCTATCCCTCTCCTATAAATCCTTTTCAAGAAAACTCGAATAATAAAAGATCACTGTGAGCCAGTATATATTTACATATTCACAAAAGTATATAATAGGATAACCATATAATAGCTGCGCCTTTTCTTGGTAAAAAAAAAAAAATCATCGTCTGGTCTAATGTCAAGGTTGAAATATGGATATAAATTCATCTTTGTTAGGAGATTATGGATGTGATATGAATTTCACACTTTTGTTGCGAGTGACCTTAAACTTGCTTGTGTGACCTTGGACCAAGGTTATGACAGCCACTTTAGTACATGTTGGAATCTTTGTTTCAAGATTGAAATTTACTGATAAATTGTACTTTATTAACCTAATGTTCACATCTTTTAACAATTTGCTTGGAATGCTAGCTGAAACTGGTAATATTCGGCCAGGACTTCCCAGCCCTTAGGAGCCATGAATCCGTCGGGAGGGTTCTGGTCTTCCCTGGCAAGCTTTCTCATATGAATCCCCGATATAAAATCATAGTCCTCCTTACGTTCGGGTTTAAAGAAATCCATCTGTTTTAGTTTAGTGTTATATGCTGCCACTCTGAAGGGAACAATTTCTAACAGCGTTAGCCCTGGTGTCATCGTCAAAACCATAGGCGCCTCCATGTAATTCTGTAAATAACGAAAAGATAAATATACATAGGTGTAGACCCCTCTATACTATAAAATCAGCCTTGCCTCCGGAGACTACAAGCTGTTGGAATTCCAATGCGCACTAATTGTGCTCCTTTTATTTGCCGACCTGTTTTTACATTCTTATGAAGCAGAATTTATTTTAAGAAAAAACTACATCAGAAGAAGAAAACAAATGCAGCGGCCTTCAACCCAACAGTCAGATATATCGATGATTTATCAATTAGCAATAGTTTGCAATATATGTCAACTCGGTTTATCCCAGTGGACTTGAAATAAAAGACACCACTGATTCTGCCATATCGGCTTCATATTTGGATGTTTACTGACTACAGACGACAAAGACCAACTAAAAACTAAATTGTATGACAAGCTAGATGACTTTAACTTTTTTGACGTCAACTTTCCTTATATTTATGTAGTACAATATTCTGCTATCATCTACATATGTTGTACATGTACATGTCTCCCAACTAATTCGCTACTCAAGATCATGACTTTAACTTTTCTAACGTCAACTTTCCTTATATTTATGTATTACAATATTCTGCTATCATCTACATATGTTGTACATTTATATGTCTCCCTACTAATTCGTACTCAGGATCATGCTCTGGATACGACAAGTTTTAAAATCAAGACAGGCTTTTCTTATATAAGTATTGTTAGTAAACACAATCTATCATTAAGTCAAATGTGGACTTACTGTTTTTCATTCAAATTTTTACGCCATGCATTGTTTTATACTGAATTCCCATTCCTCCGATCATGGCAACATACATACGGCGGGAGTGATTGTCTGGTAGGGAAGCTTTCTCCTCCACGGCACGTGATCCCATATCTGATTTTTTAGTGATCCTTGTCTACTCAGTTTCAAATTTGTATGGTTTTAAATGGTTTCAATTTGATATTTATAAATTCGTTATCTTCAAATTTTATAAACTACGACGATAAACTCGTACATAATGGCAAAAGACACTTCAAACAAAATCTAAAAAATTAAAACACTCAAACAATAATGTAAATATACTTCCTACATCAATCAATGGACGAACATTTCCTGTATAAATTGATTTTTGTTTATACTTTGATTTTGATGCAGCTGGCGCAATAACTTGATACTCTCTCTCTACCTTAAGTTTGCTCAAAATGGATTCCATTAGAACTTCAGAAATGTAAGTTTTAGATTTTGTTGATAATTTCTAACTTAGGAAGGCTTTCAAAATGTTTTGGAAAATGCTGTTTCGTCATTTTAAAGTATTCTTAAATATATACATGTATTTTGTTACAGTTGTGTTTGTTATATATATAGAAATGAAACCAATATGGTGGTCTATTGTTTTGTACTTTATGATTTAAAATTACCTCTGTATAATGTATCGGAATGAACGATACAATGTTAAAAATGTCAACTTTTGTAACAACTCTCGTAATTTGAATGATTGCATTTAACTTTAAACAAATGAAAACTTAACAAAGTTGTCAAGTAATGTGTCCATAAAATATCTAGAAATTCTCCGTTTGCCTGATCATGACAAGAAGTACAAGGTCAGAGGGGATGCTCACTCCCCCAGGGCACCTGATCCCACCTCTGATATTTTTAGAGGCCCCTGTTTATGTAATTTTCAAAAGTACTTTTGAGCTTCGTTATATCCATTTTTATTCTACGAAATTTGAATGATATTAAATTGAAAACAAATAATTGATGTAAATTATTCTTTTTATTAAGAGGATGAAATTACACTGCAGATTAGAGAAAATATAGATTTATCTATGATAATTTTAATTTAAAGACTAAAGTGACATACCCTATTAGATATATATCGAGTTTGCCTTTCGTCATTTGCAGTATGACAGCCAATCAGGATATATCAGAGTCAGTGTTTGTGGGACTGTGTCGTAAAGTGGGGACCTCACAACAGGTGGCCATGAGGAGAGGTGTGGTGGACGTCAGTGGAATGATACAAAATCAAATAATTAGTGGAGAGTGCAGTATGGTATTGAGTGGAAGTCGCAGAGAAGGATTTAGACTGAAAAAATCAGATTATGACTTTATGTTCTGGCCAAATAATCACCGTGTGATCTGGGACCTATCTCAGTCTCAGAATTACAACACACACAGACAAACATCGATCCTCTGTGACTGTTCTGATAGTTCACCAGGATACACTTTGTTATATTTAGTGTCACCAAGAATGAACAGATACAACCATAGAGCGTGTGTTGAAATGAACAACAAACATTATATATCTAGTTCTCAATACAGACAAATCATGTGTTCTGCATTTTCACTTAACACATACCAACATGGACCCTGTTGCAGTGAAAAGTTTGGAACAACAGAGTATGATTATGCCCCCTGTTTTGTTAGTGACTTTTGGCCTCCATCTGCCTCCTCATGGATAGACAGATGTCACTCGTGGCCCGAGCCTCATGTTGTTGATGATATAATAAAAAGTGGATGTCACTTTGTAGCAATTGGACATAAGCTAGGTAGTCATGAAGACCATGAATGGAGAATTTCTTTCTCTCTGGCAGAACAAAAACTAGTGTATGCAATGAATCACTGTCAATTCTTAACCTATGGCTTACTTAAATTGTTCTTAAGAGAAATAATTAACAATGGAGTAGGTGAGGATGATAAATTACTGTGTTCCTATCACATGAAGACAGCAGTTTTCTGGGTGATTCAACAAAATGCAATACCGGTACCTCACTGGTCTCCACATAATCTCCTGGAGGGTTTCTGGGTCTGTTTTAAACTCATCCTCAAATGGGTGTATGAGGGGGTCTGTCCTAACTTTTTCATTCCAGATAACAACATGTTTCTGAGTAAAATTCATGGCAACAAACTCCATCAACTATTTATTAGACTGTATAGATTGTATGAGAAGGGTTTAGCATTCCTGCTACACAGTCCCTCCATTAAGTCAGATATAGAAGAAGTCCTTCGAAACCCAAGACTTATCATCTGTACAGATGAACAAAGTCTGACTTCTGAAGCTGAATTTGATGTATACTTACTAGTATTTAAAGAAATACATGAGAGGGACACACTCCATTCATTAAATCTACAAAAATGCACCAACTGTCTACATTTAATAGAACAGATGATAAGGTCACCCTTCCCCACACAGTACAGCATTCTTATGTTACAGAAACTTACAGCTTCAATCCTTCAGAGCCTTGCTTTTAAATTACACATAATAACTTGTACACAGAAAAACAAATTGAGGTACAATGCTGACAAAATCTCCATTTACATGCTGAAACTAGCCTCCAAGTTTGGTTTTATTAGTGATATGATGTACATAGCCATGTATTATTACAAGACACTTAGATACTGTAGACGTACTTTTTTCCACGGGGTCATAATTTCGCGGAATCTAAATTTCTGTTTAATCCGCGGGTAGAAAATTACGCGGATTTCTTAGACTGTCACTATATGCCATACATTTATATTAAGTACGCTAGGACATATTTCCGCGGAAAGTTTGTGTCCGCGGACATAGCGTAAATTAATACCACGCGGAAAAAAGTACTTCTACAGTACATGGAAGCTTTATCTATTATTAAGAAGATCAAGAACAAGTTGACACAGCCATATGTGCTGTGTAGGAATCTAGATGTAGAGATGTATATTGGGGCTGTAGGGGGACAGTCCTGGTCTACAAAGATAAGACAGGCTGTAGCATGGGATATCAACCTTTTTAATAAAATCCATTACATCAGCGAGTTGATACCAGAACAATGGTCTAGTCTACAGAAGAAATTGCAGTTTTTAGCTATCCCACCCTTTATACTGTTACACATGCTAGAGATCTTGTGCTACAGACATGTTGACACAGAAAGAGTTCAAATAGCTCTTCATGAACTACAGACCCTAGTTCACGATGATCACAGCTATATTTTAGATACACGTCTCAGAGACATATCATGGCAGATTCTGGGGATCTGTCAACAGGTGACAGGGAACCTCCAGGCTGCTCTATACTCATACAGACAATCTCTCAGACAAGAACACTACAGTAATGTAAACACAGCTACAATTATCAGAATTATTATATTGTTGTACAGATTTTATTTCAGTTAATTGTTGTTTGTAAACTTATTTATATGAATAATATATAATATGGCAGATTATTGGGATCTGTCAAAATGGAATCTCCAGTCTGCTCTATACTCATACCATCAATCTCTCAGACAAGAACCACACCACAAACTACAAACAGCTACACATATGAGAATACAGGACATTTGTCAATGGAATCTCAGAATGGGTAGAATAAATGAAATATAATAATGTGTTTATTTTCACATGTTACCATTTATAATCTGTAAGATGAGATGTGGTTATTTTATTCCAATTTTGGGCCTAGTAAAAGACAAAATTTATAGAAAGAGAAAGTTCAAAAGATTGCACCAACTCCATTCTTAAAAATAAAGTTCCATATCTACCATTGTTACACTGTTGTTTTACCCCTGTTGGCAGGTCACTGGAACCTAGTGTTTAGATGCTTACAAATTGAGTTGTGGGGGTTTGATTCTTCCCCCTGGCACAACTTTTATGCATTCTTTGTCATGGTGTTTAGTCCAATATGCCATTTGTTTTTGTTAAGAAATACTTCTGTTTATGTACGTACGACATCTTCAAAAAGACGACAAAATATACATTTCTGTGATGATTCACTATATTCAACTATAATAAAAAGAAAAGAATACATTTTTCTATTTTAATCTTTGCAATTAATAATCAAAAGACAAGACAATATTTAATTTAAGTACATGTACTTTATTGATCCCTCTGGTTTATATAATCTTTATATATGTTTGTAACACTTGTCTCTCCCCCGCAGCAGTATACAGTTAAACAGCAGCGGTAGATCCGGTGTAGTAAACAATAAAAATTATTACCTGGTAAACAAGGTCAAATACTGTATATAACACAAAACACAGACATTGGTCAGGTATTCAGTATAATCATAATAATACTCAGGTATTATATATCAGACAAAAAAGGCAAAACACCTATAAATCATACAATTTACAAACTAGGTATGTATGATGTTTCCCACACTGAAAAATGTCAAGTCTAAAAAAATTCCTGAAAAGCCCAAATACAATAAAAGTTTTTAAAGCAACCCTATCCCATTCAACCTTATGTATGCAGTAGACACATGCAGTGTCATTAAACGTTAAATATGTAAATTTTATACATAAAAAATAAATTGATCAATGCTATTAAATAATACCTGTTTACAATTAATAACCATTGAATAACGGTAATAACTTTCAAACATTCAGTGAAGGAAAAAAGTATAATTTATCATAAAAGTGATTTTTAAAAAAATAATATTTTTCATAACAATATCTTTAATGGTATAAGAAAGATAATGTAAATTTAAACAACTTGCTCATAAAATATAAATAAATAAAAAATATATAGTAAATTCAACCAAAAAAAGTATTTATAAAGACATTGGTCTCTGCGGAAATTACACTTAGTGGTTTGTTGACCGAGGAGGTCCCCTACTTTCTGTTGTGGGATGATGTCACTTCCTGTTATTCTTTAACAGACTGGTTATACTCGGCCAGGACTTTTCAGGCCTTAGGAGCCATGAATCCGTCGGGTCCGAGGGTTCTGGCCTTCCCTGGCAAGTTTTTTCATACGAGTTCCCGATATAAAATCATAGTCCTCCTTACGTTCGGGGTTAAAGAAATCCATCTGTTTTAGTTAGTGTTATATGCTGCCACTCTGAAGGGAACAATTTCTAATTGTGTTAACCCTGGTGCCATCGTCAAAACCATAGGCGCCCCATGAAATTCTGTAAATAACGAAAAGATAAATATACATAGGTGCAGACCCCTCTATACTGTAAAATCAACCTTGTTCTCCCCAAAGATACTACATTACGCGAAGCCTGTTATTATCAGTCCCTTGACCAAACTTGTAAATATGTCAGTTTTCCCAGATTCCCTTAAAATAGCACAAGTAGTCCCTATTCACAAAAAGAACAGTGTCCTAGATAAGGGAAACTATAGACCAGTAAGCGTCCTCCGAGCTCTTTCCAAGGTTTTTGAAAATGCAATCAACACTCAAATATCAAACTATTTTGAGAAAATTTTTAACCCTTATTTAGCGGCATTCAGATCAGGGTATGGTTGCCAATCGACCTTATTAAGAATCACCGAGGATTGGAAGAGAGCGTTTGATGAAAATAAGTATGTTGCTGCTATTTTAATGGACTTATCCAAGGCATTTGATTGCCTCCCTCATGATCTTGTTCTGCTCAAACTAAAATCTTATGGTCTCTCTCCACCTGCGGTAGATCTGATAAAGAACTATTTATCTTGCAGAAAGCAGTGTGTCAAAATTAGTCAAAATATAAGCACCTTGTTGGATATCTTTAAAGGTGTACCTCAAGGATCAATTCTTGGGCCAGTTATTTTTAATATTTTCATTAATGATATTTTTTATTTTGTAAAAAATTCAGACTTGTACAACTATGCAGATGATAATACCTTATCCAAATCTGATCCTATCTTACAAAATGTTATTACTACTCTTGAAAAGGAAAGTGGCACTCTCATCGATTGGTTTTCAGCTAATAAAATGCAGGCAAACCCAGAAAAATTTCAAGCAATAGCACTAGGGAAAAAAACGCATGATAAAGACATTACTTTAAACTTGAATGGTACAACTCTTGCCTGTGAGGATGAAGTGAAACTGCTTGGAGTTACTTTTGATTTTAACTTAAACTTCAATTCTCATATATCAAATATTTGTAAGAAAGCAGCTCGACAATTAAATGTGTTAAAACGTGTCGGGAAACATCTTTGTAAACTGGGTAAACTTACCATCTATCACTCCTTTATAATGTCCAACTTTAGTTATTGTCCTCTGGTATGGCATTTTAGCAGTGAACAAAATTGCTAGAAAAAAATTCAAGAGCGAGCACTAAGATTCATATATAATGACTACACAAGCAGTTATGACCAGCTCCTAGAAAAATCAAACCTCCCCTCACTGAAAATCAGGCGTATGAGAGCCATGGCTCTTGAAGTTTTCAAAATTATAAACAATCAAAGCCCACTGTTCCTGCAAGATTTAGTTCAACAGCGAAATTCCACATACAATTTTAGGTATCAAAAGACTCTGGAATTACCAAGGCCAAGAACCACTAGGTATGGAAAACAGTCATTCAGCTATGCGGCTGCTACGTTGTGGAATTCTCTACCAAATCATGCTAGGGAACTTTCCACCCTCAGCCAATTTAAAACTTTCATTGAGACATGGACGGGGGAAAAATGCAAATGCAGTTCCTGCAGAAACCACAGCGTGGGGCTGCATAGCTGATGAGACGATATTCATCTGTTATTTATTCACTTAGTTTAGAAACAGCTGAATTTTTATTTATTTTTGAAATCTTTCATTTGCTTTAATGATACCAACTCATTTTATTTCATTTGTTTTCTAGTGTTTCTTTTATTTTTTTTCTTTACCCTCACAACAATGCATATCTTGCCTATGTAGGTAGGGACTGACCCAATCACTAGGCAGGATGTGTATTGATGAGGAACATAAATTATTTTTAAATTACTATTATTATTTTTTTTTATTTTATTTCTTTATTTATTATTTTTTCCTTCTTCTTTCTCAATTTGGTTTAGCTATGTCTGTGTGAATTTTTAATTTTCTAAACTTTCAAATTTATTTATTTATTTTTATTATTATTATTAATAATACAATTAGTTATTTTTTATCTGAATTTATGGATTAAACTTAGTGCTTAATTTTTATTATTATCACATGACTTTTATCTATTTATTTATTTATAATACTCACGTTATATTTATTTTTGTTCCTCTTAATGCAATCGTATTGTTTTTCAATTTGTCTATTTTTTCTTTAACTTATTCTAATGAAATTATAAATTCTTATAATTTGTTAAATTCTTAAAATTCTTTTTATCTGTCATTTGTATGTGTATATATGTACATGTGTTTTTCCATGTTAATTTATGTTGTAAATGTTTTCTTGTGATATTTTAACTGTGATAGTCGGTTTAAGAGCTCTACAGAGCTCATGTTTCTTGTTATGTATTGTATACAATGCCGACTTTAAATAAAATTTACTTACTTACTTACTTACTTACTTACTTACTTGTCTCCGGAGACTACAAACTGTTGGAATTACAATACGCGCTAATTGTGCTCCTTTTATTTGCCGACCTGGTTTTGCATTCTTATGAAGCAGAATTTATTTAAAAAAAAAAACTACATCAGAAGAAGAAAACACATGCAGTGGCCTTCAACCAAACAGTCAGAAATATCGATGATTTATCAAATAGCAATAGTTTTCCATTATATGTCAACTCGATTTATCCCAGTGGACTTGAAATAAAAGAGACACCACTGATTCTGACCTATCTGACATATCTGCATCATATTTGTATGTTCACTGACTACAGACGACAAAGGCCAACTAAAAACTAAATTGTATGACAAGCTAGATGACTTTAACTTTCCTAACGTCAACTTTCCTTATAAATATGTAGTACAATATTCCGCTATCATCTACATATGTTGAACATGTATATGTCTCCCAACTAATTCGCTACTCAAGATCATGACTTTAACTTTTCTAACTTCAACTTTCCTTATAAATATGTAGTACAATATTCCGCTATCATCTACATATGTTGTACATGTACATGTCTCCAACTAATTCGCTACTCAAGATCATGCTCTGAATACGACAAGTTTTAAAATCAAGACAGACTTTTCTTATATAAGTATTGATAGTAAACACAATCTATCATTAAGTCAAATGTGGACTTACTGATTTTCATTCAAATTTTTAAGCTATGCATTGTTTTATACTAAAATTCCATTCCTCCGATCATGGCAACATACATACGGCGGGTGTGATTTTCTGGTAGGGAAGCTTTCTCCTCCACGGCACGTGATCCTATCTCTGATGTTTTAGTGATCCTTGTCTACTCAGTTTCAAATTTGTTTTGTTTTAAATGGTTTCAATTTGATATTTATAACTGTTCGTTATCTTCAAATTTCATAAACTACGACGATAAACTCGTACATAATGGCAAGAGACACTTCAAACAAAATCTAAAAAATTAAAACACTCAAACAATAATGTAACTATACTTCCTATATCAATCAGTTGACGAACATTTCCTGTATAAATTGAGTTTTGTTTATACTTTGCTTTGATGCAGCTGACGCATTAACTTGATACTCTTTCTACCTTAAGTTTGCTCAAAATGGATTCCATTAGAATTTCACAAATGTAAGTTTTAGATTTTGTTGATAATTTCTATCTTAGAAAGGCTTTCAAAATGTTTTGGAAAATGCTGTTTTGTCATTTTAAACTATTCTTAAATATATACATGTATTTTGTTACAGTTGTGTTTGTTATATATATATAGAAATGAAACCAATATGGTGGTCTATTGTTTTGTACTTTATGATTTAAAATTACCTCTGTATAATGTATCGGAATGAACGATACAGTGTTAAAAATGTCAACTTTTGTAACAACTCTCGTAATTTGAATCATTGCTTTTAATTTTAAATAAATGAAAACTCAACAAAGATGTCAAGTAATGTGTCCATATATCTCATTTCACACTAAAATATCTAGAAATTCTCCGTTTGCCTGATCATGACAAGAAGTACAAGGTCAGAGGGGATGCTCACTCCCCCATGGCACCTGATCCCACCTCCGATATTTTTAGAGGCCCCTGTTTATGTAATTTTCAAAAGTACTTTTGAGCTTCGTTATCTTCATTTTTTATTCTTCTGAATGATATTAAGTTGAAAACAAATGGTTGATATAAATAATTCTTTTTATTAAGAGGATGAAATTACACTGCATATTAGAGAAAATATAAATAGATTTATCTATGATAATTTTAATTTAATTACTAAAGTGACATACTGTATTAGATATATATATTGAATTTGCCTTTCGTCATTTCCAGTATGACAGCCATTCAGAATATATCAAAGTCAGTGTTTGTAGGATTGTGTCGTAAAGTGGGGACCTCACAACAGGTGGCCATGAGGAGAGATCTGATGGACGTCAGTGGAATGATACAAAATCAAATAATAAGCGGAGAGTTCAGTATGATGTTGAGTGGAAGTCGCAGAGAAGGATTTAGACTGAAAGAATCAGATATGGACATTATGATATGGCCAAATAATCATCGTGTGATCTGGGAATTATCACAGTCTCAGTATTACAACACAAACAGACAGACACTGATCCTCTGTGACCGTTCTGATAGTCCACCAGGATTTACTTTGTTATATCTACTGTCACCAAGTGTTAAAATGAATTATAAATATTATATTTCTAGTTCTCAATACAGACAAATCACGTGTTCTGCATTTCCACTTAACACATCCCAACATGGACCCTGTGCCAGTGGAATGTTTGGAACAACAGAGTATGATTATGCCAACTGTTTTGTCAGTGACTTTTGGCCTCCATCTGCCTCCTCATGGATAGACAGATGTCACTCATGGCCCGAGCCTCATGTTGTTGATGATATAGTAAAAAATGGATGTCACTTTGTAGCAATTGGACATAAGCTAGGAAGTCATGAAGACCATGAATGGAGAATTTCTTTCTCTCTGGCAGAACAAAAACTAGTGTATGCAATGAATCACTGTCAATTCTTAACCTATGGCTTACTTAAATTGTTCTTAACAGAAATAATTAACAATGGAGTAGGTGATGATGATAAATTACTGTGTTCCTATCACATGAAGACAGCAGTTTTCTGGGTTATTCAACAAAATATAATACCTCAATGGTGTCCACAAAATCTCCTGGAGTGTTTCTGGGTCTGTTTTAAACTCATCCTCAAATGGGTGTATGCGGGAATCTGTCCTAACTTTTTCATTCCAGACAACAACATGTTTCTGAGTAAAATTCATGGCGACAAACAACATCAACTATTTATTAGACTGTATAGATTGTATGAGAAGGGTTTAGCATTCCTGCTACACAGTCCCTCCATTAAGTCAGATATAGAAAAAGTCCTTCAAAACCCGAGACTCATCATTTGTACAGATGAACAAAGTCTGACTTCTGAAGCTGAATTTGATGTATGCTTATTTAAAGAAATACATGACAGGGACACACTCCATTCATTAAATCTACAAAAATTCATCACCTGTCTACATTCAATAGAACAGATGATAGGCGCGTATATAGGGTCACCCTTCCCCACACAGTACAGCATTCTTATGTTACAGAAACTTACAGCTTCTGTCCTTCAGAATCTTGCTTTCAAATTACACATCAAAACCTGTACACAGAAAAACAAATCGAGGTATAATGCTGAAAAAATCTCCATTTACATGCTGAAACTAGCTTCCAAGTTTGGTTTTATTAGTGATATGATGTACATAGCCATGTATTATTACAAGACACTTAGATACATGGAAGCTTTATCTGTTATTAAGATAATGAAGGTCAAATTAGCACAGCCATATGTGATGTGTAGGAATTTAGATGTAGAGATGTATACAGATGCTATAGGGGGGGACAGTCCTGGCCCACAAAGATGAGGCATGCTTTTGCATGGGATATCAACCTTTATAGTAAAATCCATTACATCAGTGAGTTGATACCAGAACAATGGTCTAGTCTACAGAAGAAATTGCAGTTTTTAGCTATCCCACCCTTTATACTGTTACACATGCTAGAGATCTTGTGCTACAGACATGTTGACACAGAAAGAGTTCAAATAGCTCTTCATGAACTACAGACCCTAGTTCACCATGATCACAGCTATATTCTAGATATACGTTGCAGGGACATATCATGGCAGATTCTGGGGATCTGTCAACAGGTGACAGGGAACCTCCAGGCTGCTCTATACTCATATAGACAATCTCTCAGACAAGAACACTACAGTAATATAAACACAGCTACAATTATCAGAATTATTATATTGTTGTACAGACTTTATTTCAGTCAATTGTTGTTTGTATACTTATTTATATGAATAATATATAATACGGCAGATTCTGGGAATCTGTCAAAATGGAATCTCCAGTCTGCTCTATACTCATTCCAACAATCTCTCAGACAAGAACCACACAACAAAATACAAACAGCTATACCTATGAGAATACAGGACATTTGTCAATGAAATCTCCAGTCTGCTCTATACTCATTCCAACAATCTCTCAAACAAGAACCAATCAACAAAATACAAACAGCTATACATATGAGAATACAGGATTTGTCAATGGAATCTCAGAATGGGTGGAATAAATGAAAAATAATGATGTGTTTATTTTCACATGTTACCATTTATAATCTGTAAGATGAGATGTGGTTATTTTATTCCAATTTTGGGCCTAGTAAAAGACAAAATTTATAGAAAGAGAAAGTTCAAAAGATTGCACCAACTCCATTCTTAAAATAAAGTTCCATATCTACCATTGTTACACTATTGTTTTACCCCTGTTGGCAGGTCACTGGAACCTAGTGTTTAGATGCTTACAAATTGAGTGGTGGGGGTTTGATTCTTCCCCTGGCACAACTTTTATACATACTTAGTCATGGTGTTTAGTCCAATATGCCATTTGTTTTTGTTAAGAAATACTTCTGTTTATATATGTAAGACCTCTTCCAACAAATGAAAAAATAGACATTTTCTGTAATGATTCATTGTAATCAACTATAATAAAAAGAAAAGAATGCATTTTTCTATTTTAATCTTTGCAATTAATAATCAAAAGACAAGACGAGATTTAATTTAAGTACTTTATTGATCCCTCTGGTTTTATATAATCTTTATATTTGTTTACAGGAAAACAGCAGCGGTAGATCAGGTGTAGTAAACAATAAAAATTACCTGGTAAACAAGGTCAAATACTGTATATAACACAAAACACAGACATTGGTCAGGTATACAGTATAATAATAATAATACTCAGGTAAGATATATCAGACATAAAGGCAAAACATCTATAAATTATACAATTTACGACCTAGGTATGTACGATGTTACCCATACTGAAAAATATTAGCAAGTCTATAAAAAATAAAACCTATAAATTCCCACATACAAAAAAAATTTTTTAGTCAAGCCAATCCAAATCCACCTTGTGCATACAATAGCCACATGAAATGTCATTAAATATGTTAAATATGTAAATACATAAAAAATAAATTTATCAATGAAATTAAATAATATTTGCTTATAATTAACAACCACTGAATAACAGTAATTTCAACCTTTAGTGGAGGGAAAATGTTTTATATACAAAAGTGATTTTTTTTTAATTAATATTTTTCATAAGAATATGTATCATGGTAGAAGAAAAATAATGTCAATTTATACAATTTGCTCAAAAATATAAACAAATAAAGAAATAAAATATATTCAACAAAAAAGAAATTATTTATAAAGACATTGGTTCCTGCAGGAAGAGACGACTAAAATTACACTTTGTGGTTTATAGATGGAGGAGGTCCCCTACTTCCTGTTGTGGGATGATGTCACTTCCTGTTATTCTTTAACAGACAGGTAATACTCGGCTAGGACTTTCCAGGCCTTAGGCGCCATGAATCCATCGGGAGGGTCCTGGCCTTCCCTGGCAAGCTTTCTCATACGAGTTCCCGATTTAAAATCATAGTCCTCCTTACGTTCAGGGTTAAAGAAATCCATCTGTTTTAGTTTAGTGTTATATGCTGCCACTCTGAAGGGAACAATTTCTAACTGCATTAACCCTGGTGCCATCGTGAAAACCATAGGCGCCCCCGTGTAATTCTGTAAATAATGAAAAGATAAGTATCCCCTCTATACTATAAAATCAACCTCGTATCCGGAAACTACAAACTGTTGGAATTCCAATGCGAGCTAATTGTGCTCCCTTATTTGCCGACCTGTTTTTACATTCGTATGAAGCAGAATTTATTCAAAAACTTCTACATCAGAAGAAGAAAACACATGTCATGGCCTTCAACCAAACAGTCAGATATATCGATGATTTATTTATCAATTAGCAATAGTTTGCATTATATGTCAACTCCCCAGTAGACTTGAATTAAAAGACACCACTGATTCTTCCATATCGGCATCATATTTGTATGTTTTACTGACTACAGACGACAAAGGCCAACTAAAAACTAAATTGTATGACAAGCGAGATGCCTTTAACTTTTCTAACGTCAACTTTCCTTATATTTATGTGGTACAATATTCCGCTATCATCTACATATGTTGTACATGTATATGTCTCCCAACTAATTCCCTACTCAAGATCATGACTTTAACTTTTCTAACGTCAACTTTCCTTATTTATTTAATACAATATTCCGATATCATCTACATATGTTGTACATGTATACTAGTATGTCTTCCAACTAATTCCCTATTCAAGATCATGCTCTGAATACAAGTTTTAAAATCAATAAGTATTGTTAGTAAACACAATCTATCATTAAGTCAAATGTTGACTTACTGTTTTTCATTCAAACTTTTACGCCATGCATTGTTTTATACTAAATTCCCATTCCTCCGATCATGGCAACATGCATACGGCGGGTGTGATTGTTTGGTAGGGAAGCTTTCTCCTCCACGGCACGTGATCCCATCTCTGATGTTTTAGTGATCCTTGTTTTTCTCAGTTTCAAATTTGTATTGTTTTAATTTATTTCAATTTGACATTTATACTAGTAACTGTTCGTTATCTTCAAATTTCATAAACTACGACGAAAAACTCGTACATAATAGCAAAAGACACTTAAAACAAAATCTAAAAAATTAAAACACTCAAACAATAATGTAACTATACTTCCTACATCAATCAATTGACGAACATTTCCCTGTATAAATTGATTTTTGTTTATACTTTGATTTGATACAGCTGGCGCATTAACTTGATACTCTCTCTACCTTAAGTTTGCTCAAAATGGATTCCATTAGAACTTCAGAAATGTAAGTTTTAGATTTTGTTGATAATTTCTAACTTAGAAAGTCTTTCAAAATGTTTTGGAAAATGCTGTTTTGTCATTTTAAAGTATTCTTAAATATATACATGTATTTTGTTACAGTTGTGTCTGTTATATATATAGAAATGAAACTAATATGGTGGTCTATTGTTTTTTACTTAATGTTCTAAAATTACCCCTGTATAATGTATCGGAATGAACGATACAGTGTTAAAAATAACAACTTTTGTAACAACTCTGTAAATTTGAATGAATGCATTTAACTTTAAGAAGATAACGAAGCTCAAAAGTACTTTTGAAAATTACATAAACAGAGGCCTCTAAAAATATCAGAGGTGGGATCAGGTGCCATGGAGAAGTGAGCATCCCCTCTGACCTTGTACTTCTTGTCATGATCAGGCAAGCGGAAAATTTCTAGATATTTTATGGACATTTCGGACATTTTACTTGCCAACTTTGTTAAGTTTTCATTTGTTTAATCTTCATTTCTTATTCTTCGAAATTTGATTGATATTATGTTGAAAACAAATGATTGATGTAAATAATTCTTTTAATTAAGAAGATCAAATTACACTGCATATTAGAGAAAATAAAAATAGATTTATCTATGATAATTTTAATTTAAAGACTAAAGTGACATACTGTATTAGATATATTGAATATGTCTTTCGTCATTTCCAGTATAACAGCCATTCAGGATATATCCGAGTCAGTGTTCGTGGGACTGTGTTGTAAAGTGGGGACCTCACAACTGGTGGCCATGAGGAGAGACGTGGTGGACATCAGTGAGATGATGGAAAATCAAATAATAAGTGGAGAGTGCAGTATGTTAAGTGGAAGTCGAAGAGAAGGATTTAGACTGAAAGAATCAGATATGGACATTATGATATGGCCAAATAATCACCGTGTGATCTGGGAATTATCACAGTCTCAGTACTACAACACAAACAGACAGACACTGATCCTCTGTGACTGTTCTGATAGTCCACCAGGATTTACTTTGTTATATTTACTGTCACCAAGAACGAACATATACATCCATAGAGCGTGTGTTAGAATGAATAACAGACATTATGTATCTAGTTCTAAATACAGACAAATCATGTGTTCTGCATTTCCAATTAACGCATCCCAACATGGACCCTGTGCCAGTGGAATGTTTGGAACAACAAAGTATGATTATGCCAACTGTTTTGTCAGTGACTTTTGGCCTCCATCTGCCTCCTCATGGATAGACAGATGTCACTCATGGCCCCAGCCTCATATTGTTGATGATATAATAAAAAATGGATGTCACTTTGTAGCCATTGGACATATATGGCACGCCAAATTCACAAAAATGAGATAAACCTAGTTTCACATTTGATAAACTAGGTTTATCGACTGTAAAACTATATTTAACGGTTGTTAACTTTAGTTTACGAATGATGATTTAAGTTTATCTGTCTGTAATAAGCGTTAACAATAGATTTTGTTGATAAACATAGAGTCACGTTTGTAAACTTAATAGTTTACAATCGTAAACTATAGTTAAGAGTTGTTAATCATAGTTTCACAAATCGTGAAATCATGAAACTATATTCATCAGATCGTTAACTATAGTTAACGGTTTGTAAACTATAGTTTACAAATCGTGAAACTGTATTGATTAGATAATCTATGTTTTGCAATCGCAAATGATAGTTTTCGGTGTTAAGTATAGTTTACGGTTGTGAAACATAGATTATCGTGTTAACTATGGTTTACAGATGTGAAATATAGATTAACGTTGTTAACTATAGTTTACAGTTCGTTAACTATAGTTTACAACCAATAAACCTAGTTTATCGACTGTGAAACTATGATTATCTCATTTTTGTGAATTTGGCGTGCCATAGACATAAGCTAGGACATCATGAAGGCCTTGAATGGAGAATTTCTTTCTCTCTGGCAGAACAAAAACTTGTGTATGCAATGAATCCCTGTCAATTCTTAACCTATGGCTTACTTAAATTGTTCTTAACAGAAATAATCAACAATGGAGTAGGTGATGATGATAAATTGCTGTCTTCCTATCACATGAAGACAGCAGTTTTCTGGGTGATTCAACAAAATACAATATCTCAATGGTCTCCACAAAATCTCCTGGAGTGTTTCTGGGTCTGTTTTAAACTCATCCTCAAATGGGTGTATGAGGGGATCTGTCCTAACTTTTTCATTCCAGATAACATGTTTCTGAGTAAAATTCATGGCGACAAATAACATCAACTATTTAGAAGGCTGTATAGATTGTATGAGAAGGGTTTAGTATTCCTGCTACACAGTCCCTCCATTAAGTCAGATATAGAAGAAGTCCTTCGAAACCCAAGACTCACCATCTGTACAGATGAACATACTCTGATTTCTGAAGCTGAATTTGATGTATACTTATTTAAAGAAATACATGACAGGGACACACTCCACTCATTAAATCTACAAAATGCACCATCTGTCTACATTTAATAGAACAGATGATAGGTCACCCTTCCTCACACAGTACGGCATCCTTATGTTACAGAAACTTACAGCTTCTGTCCTTCAGAGCCTTGCTTTTATATTACACATAATAACTTGTACACAGAAAAACAAATTGAGGTACAATGCTGACAAAATCTCCATTTACATGCTGAAACTAGCCTCCAAGTTTGGTTTTATTAGTGATATGATGTACATAGCCATGTATTATTACAAAACACTTAGATACCTGAAAGCTTTATCTATTATTTTAAAAGAAGATCAAGGACAAGTTGACACAGCCATATGTGATATGTAGAAATCTAGATGTAGAGATGTATACCGAGGCTGTAGTGGGACAGTCCTGGTCTACTAAGATAAGACAGGCTGTAGCATGGGATATCAACCTTTTTAATAAAATCCATTACATCAGCGAGTTGATACCAGAACAATGGTCTAGTCTACAGATGAAATTGCAGTTTTTAGCTATCCCACCCTTTATCTTGTTATACATGCTAGAGATCTTGTGTTACAGATCTGTAGACACAATGAGAATACAAACAGCTCTAGATGATCTACAGACCCTAGTGCACTATGATCACAGTCATATTTTAGATACACGTCTCAGAGACACATCATGGCAGATTCTGGGGATCTGTCAACAGGTGACAGGGAACCTCCAGGCTGCTCTATACTCATAATAACAAACACTACAGTAATATATTATCAGAATCATTATATTGTTGTACAGACTTTATTTCAGTTAATTGTTGTTTGTAAACTTATTTATATGAATAATATATAAAATGGCAGATTCTGGGGATCTGTCAACAGGAAATCTCCAGGCTGCTCATACCAACAGTCTCTCAGACAAGAACTAATCAACAAAATACAAACAGCTAGTCAGCTACAGAAATGAGAATACAGGACATTTGTCAATGGAATCTCTAAATGAATGGAATAAATGAAATATAAAAATGTGTTAATTTCCACACGTTATCATTTATAATATATAAGATGAGATATGGTTATTTTATTCCAATTTTGGGCTTGCATGTAGTAAAATACAAAATTTTTAGAAAGAGAAAGTTTAAAAGATTGCATAAACTTCATTTTTAAAATAAGGCTTCATATCTACCATTGTTATACTATTGTTTTACCCCTGATGGCAGGTCACTGGAACCTAGTGTTTAGATGCAGCTTACAAATTGAGTAGTGGGGGTTTGACTCTTCCCACTGGCACAACTTTTATGCATTCTTAGTCATGGTGTTTAGTCCAATATGCCATTTGTTTTTGTTAAGAAGTACTTCTGTTTATGTATGAAAGACGTCTTCAAACAGATGACAAAATATACATTTTCTGTGATGATTCACTGTATTCAACTATAATAAAAAGAAAAGAATACATTTTTCTATTTTAATCTTTGCAATTAATAATCAAAAGACAAGACAATAATTAATTTAAGTACTTTATTGATCCCTCTGGTTTATATAATCTTTATATTTGTTTGTAACACTTGTCTCTCCCCCGCAGGAGTATACAGTTAAACAGCAGCGGTAGATCAGGTGTAGTAAACAATAAAACTTACCTGGTAAACAAGGTCAAATACTGTATATAAAACAAAACATAGACATTGGTCAGGTGTACAGTATAATCATAATAATACTCAGGTAAGATATATCAGACATAAAGGCAAAACATCTATAAATCATACAATTTACAACCTAGGTATGTATGATGTTTCCCACACTGAAAAGTATTAACAAAAAGTATTTAAAAAATACCTAAAAAGGCCCACATATGAAAAAAGTTTTTTAATCATTCTACACTGTAATCCCATTCAACAGTATGCATGCAGTAGCCACACACAGTGTCATTAAAAATGTTAGATTTTATACATAAAAAATAAATTTATTGATGCTATTAAATACCCCTTGGTAATATTATACTTCAATGTAAATTAGTTGAATCTGAATGGTCAAGAAAAATTTATTAAAAAACACTATTACCAGCTGAATAATGAAGCCACGCCCTCCAGCATAGCAACAGTCAACATTGCCTGACGATGGGTGATATTCCAAAAAAACAGCAACTGAGCAGAATTTATGTGCGCACTGTTCACTTCTATAAGTATTTGTATAAAACATTCAGTATAGTATAATAAATATAGCATGTAGATGATTGTAACATTGAAAATTTTCACCCCTCGAAAAACATTGCGCCTCGGTTGACAATGGTTTCCTTGGGGTGAAAATGTTCAATGTTACACTCAACTACATGCAATATTTATATAATGTCTGCTTAAAATAACCAATGAATAACATTAATAACTTTTCAACATTCAGTGAAGGAAAAAAGAAGAATTAATCATAAAAGTGATTTTTATTTTTCATAACAATATTTTTAATGCCATAAGAAAGAGAATGTAAATATTTTTTCCGTTATTTCCTGATTATGACAATGAGCACACGGCGGGTGTGACCGGTCAGCAGGGGATGCTCACTCCTCCATGGCACCTGATCCCACCTCTGATGTTTCGGAGGTCCGTGTTTGCTCTGCTCTTGTTTTGTATATTTGTTTAATGGACGTTGAGATTGAATACTGTTCGTTATTTCCATATCCTTATTTAAACAATTTGCTCATAAAATATAAATAAATAAAACAAATATATAATAAATTCAACAAAAAAAATTATTTATAAAGACATTGGTCCCTGCAGGAAGAAACCACTAAAATTACACTTAGTAGTTTACAGACTACTTTCTGTTGTAGGATGATGTCACTTCCTGTTATTCTTTAACAGACTGGTAATACTCGACCAGGACTTTCCAGGCATTAGGAGCCATGAATCCGTCGGGCGGGTCCTGGCCTTCCCTGGCAAGCTTTCTCATACGAGTTCCCGAGATAAATTCATAGTCCTCCTTACGTTCTGGGTTAAAGAAATCCGTCTGCTTTTGTTTAGTGTTATACGCTGCCACTCTTTAATTCTGTAAATAACGAAAAGATAAGTATACATAGGTTTAGACCCCTCTATACTATAAAATCTACCTCGTCTCCGGAGACTACAAACTGTTGGAATTCCAATGCGTGCTAACTGTGCTCCTTTTATTTGACGACCTGTTTTACATTCGTGTGAAGAAAAATTTATTTAAAAAAAACTACATCAGAAGAAAACACATGTCATGGCCTACAACCCAAAAGTCAGATATATCGATGATTTATTTATCAATTAGCAATAATTTGCACTATATGTCAACTCGATTTATCCCAGTGGACTTGAAACAAAAGACACACTTATTCTGCCATATCTGCTTCATATTTGTATGTTTTACTGACTACAGACGACAAATACAAACTAAAAACTAAATTGTATGACAAGCGAGATCACTTTAACTTTTCTAACGTCAACTTTCCTTATATTTATGTAGTACAATATTCCGCTATCATCTACATATGTTGAATATGTCATCCAACTAATTCGCTACTCAAGAGCATGCTCTGAATACGACAAATTTTAAAATCAAGACAGGCTTTTCTTACATAAATATTGTTAGTAATCACAATCTATCACTAAGTCAAATGTAAAATGTTGACATACTGTTTTTCATTCGAATTTTTACGCCATGTATTGTTTTATACTAAATTTCCACTCCTCCGATTATGGCAACATACATACGGCGGGTGCCGGTGCTTGTCTAGTAGGGAAGCTTTCTCCTCCATGGCACGTGATCCCATCTTCGATGTTTTAGTGACCCTTGTCTACTCAGTTTCAAATTAAAATTTGTATGTTTTAAATGGTTTTAATTTGACATTTATAACTCTTCGTTATCTTGAAATTTCATTATAAACTACGACGATAAACTCTTACATAATGGCAATAGACACTTAAAACAAAATCTAAAAAATTAAAACACTCAAACAATAATGTAACTATACTTCCTACATCAATCAATGGACGGACATTTCCCTGTATAAATTGATTTTTGTTTATACTTTGATTTGATGCAGCTGGCGCATTACCTTGATACGCTCTCTACCTTAAGTATGCTCAAAATGGATTCCATTAGAACTTCACAAATGTAAGTTTTAGATTTTGTTGATAATTTTTAACTTAGGAAAGCTTTCAAAATGTTTTGGAAAATGCTGTTTTGTCATTTTAAAGTATTCTTAAATATATACATGTATTTTTTTTACAGTTGTGTTTGCTAAATATATAGAAATGAAACCAATATGGTGGTCTATTGTTTTTTTACTTTATGTTTTAAAATTACCTCTGTATAATGTATCTGAATGCACGATACAGTGTTAAAAATGTTAACTTTTTGTAACAACTCTCGTAATTTGAATGATTAAAATTTTTCTTTAAACAAATCAACACTTAATAAAGTTGTCAAGTAACATTTCCATATATTTCATTTCACGCAAAATTGTCTAGAGATTTTCCGTTTGCCTGATCATGACAAGTACAAGGTCAGATGGGATGCTCACTCCTCCATGATACCTGATCCCACCTCAGATATTTTTAGAGGCCCCTGTTTATGAATTTTTAAATAATTTTTTGAGCTCGATATATTCTTCGTTATATTCATTTTTTTATTCTTTGAAATTTGAATGATATTAAGTTGAAAACAAATGATTGATGTAAATAGTTCTTTTTATTAAGAAAAAGAGGATGAAATTGCACTGCATATAAGATATATAAATAGATTTATCTATGATAATTTTAAGTTAAAGACTTAAGTCACATACTGTGTTAGATTGATATATATTGAATTTGTCTTTCGTCATTTCAAGTAAAACAGCCATTCAGGATGTATCAGAGTCAGTGTTTGTGGGACTTTGTTGTAAACTGGGGACCTCACAACTGGTGGCCATGAGGAGAGATGTGGTGGACATCAGTGAGATAATGGAAAACCAAATGATCAGTGGAAAGTGCAGTATGATGTTGAGTGGAAGTCGCAGAGAAGGATTTAGACTGAAAGAATCAGATATGGACATTATGATATGGTCAAATAATCACCGTGTGATCTGGGAATTATCACAGTCTCAGTACTACAACACAAACAGACAGACACTGATCCTCTGTGACTGTTCTGATAGTCCACCAGGATTCACTTTGTTATATTTGTTGTCACCAAGCATGGACAGAGGAATCCAGATAGCGTGTGTTAGAATGAATAACAGATATTATGTATCTAGTTCTAAATACAGACAAATTATGTGTTCTGCATTTCCACTTAATGCATCCCAACATGGACCCTGTGCCAGTGGAATGTTTGGAACAACAGAGTATGATTATGCCAACTGTTTTGTCAGTGACTTTTGGCCTCCATCTGCCTCCCCATGGATAAACAGATGTCACTAATGGCCCCATCGTCATGTTGTTGATGAAGTAGTGAAAAATGGATGTCACTTTGTAGCAATTGGACATAAGCTAGGACATCATGAAGACCACGAATGGAGAATTTCTTTCTCTCTGGCAGAACAAAAACTTGTGTATGCAATGAATCATTGTCAATTCTTAACCTATGGCTTACTTAAATTGTTCTTAACAGAAATAATTAACAATGGAGTAGGTAATGATGATAAATTGCTGTCTTCCTATCACATGAAGACAGCAGTTTTCTGGGTGATTCAACAAAATGCAATACCTCACTGGTCTCCACAAAATCTCCTGGAGTGTTTCTGGGTCTGTTTTAAACTCATCCTCAAATGGGTGTATGAGGGGGTCTGTCCTAACTTTTTCATTCCAGACAACAACATGTTTCTGAGCAAAATTCATGGCGGAAAACAACATCAACTATTTATTAGACTGTATAGATTGTATGAGAAGGGTTTAGCATTCCTGCTACAAAGTCCCTCCATTAAGTCAGATATAGAAGAAGTCCTTCAAAACCCGAAAATCATCATCTGTACAGATGAACCAAGTCTTATTTCTGAAGCTGAATTTGATGTATACTTATTTAAAGAAATACATGACAGGGAAACAATCCAAACATTAAATCCACAAAAATGCATCGCCTGTCTACATTCATTAGAAGTTTTAGAACAGATGATAGAGTCACCCTTCCCCTCACAGTACAGCATTCTTATGCTACAGAAACTTACAGCTTCTGTCTTTCAGAGCCTTGCTTTCAAATTACACATCGAAACCTGTACACAGAAAAACAAATTGAGGTATAATGCTGACAAAATCTCCGTTTCCATACTAAAACTAGCTTCCAAGTTTGGTTTTATTAGTGATATGATGTACCTAGCCATGTATTATTACATGACACTTAGATACATAAAAGCTTTATCTATTATTCAGAAGATCAAGGACAAGTTGACACAGCCTTATGTGATGTGTAGGAATCTAGATGTAGAGATGTATATTGAGGCTGTAGGGGGACAGTCTTGGTCTACAAAGATCAGACAGGCTGTAGCATGGAATATCAACCTTTTTAATAAAATCAATTACATCAGCGAGTTGATACCAGAACAATGGTCTAGTCTACAGATGAAATTGCAGTTTTTAGCTATCCCACCCTTTATAATGTTACACATGCTAGAGATCTTGTGCTGCAGATCTGTAGACACAATGCAAGCACAAACAGCTCTAGATGATCTACAGACCCTAGTTCACTATGATCACAGCCATATTTTAGATACACGTCTCAGAGACATATCATGGCAGATTCTGGGGATCTGTCAACAGGTGACAGGGAACCTCCAGGCTGCTCTATACTCATACCGACAATCTCATAGACAAGAACACTACAGTAATATAAACACAGCTACAATTATCAGAATTATTATATTGTTGTACAGACTTTATTTCAGTTAATTGTTGTTTGTAAACTTATTTATATGAATAATATATAATATGGCAGATTCTGTGGATCTGTCAACAGGAAATCTCCAGTCTGCTTTATACTCATTCCAACAACCTCTCAGACAAGAACCACACCACAAAATACAAATAGCTACACAAATGAGAATACGGGAAATTTGTCAATGGAATCTCTAAATGTGGAATAAATAAATAATTTATAGAAAGAGAAAGTACAAAAAATTGCACCAACTCCATTCTTAAAATAAAGTTCCATATCTACTAATGTTATACAATTGTTTTACCCCTGTTGATAGGTCACTGGAACCTAGTGTGTAGACGCAGCTTATAAATTGAGTGATGGGGGTTTGATTCTTCCCCCTGGCACAACTTTTATGCATTCTTAGTCATGGTGTTTAGTCCAATATGCCATTTGTTTTTGTTAAGAAATACTTCTGTTTATGTCAGATATCTTCAAACAGATGAAAAAATGAAAAAAAATAGACATTTTCTGTAATGATTCATTGTAATCTACTATAATAAAATGGAAAAAAAAATGCATTTTTCTATTTTAATCTTTGCAATTAATAATCAAAAGACAAGACGAGATTTAATTTAAGTACTTTAGTGATCCCTCTGGTTTTATATAATCTTTATATTTGTTTGTAACACTTGTCTCTCCCCCGCAGGAGTATACAGGTAAACAGCAGCGGTAGATCAGGTGTAGTAAACAATAAAACTTACCTGGTAAACAAGGTCAAATACTGTATATAAAACAAAACATAGACCATGGTCAGGTGTACAGTATAATCATAATAATACTCAGGTAAGATATATCAGACATAAAGGCAAAACATCTATAAATTATACAATTTACGACCTAGGTATGTACGATGTTACCCATACTGAAAAATATTAGCAAGTCTATAAAAAATAAAACCTATAAATTCCCACATACAAAAACAGTTTTTTAGGCAACCCAATCCAAATCCACCTTGTGCATACAATAGCCACATGAAATGTCATTAAGCATGTTAAATATGTAAATACATAAAAAATAAATTTATCAATGAAATTAAATAATATTTGCTTATAATTAACAACCACTGAATAACAGTAATTTCAACCTTTAGTGGAGGGAAAACGTTTTATATAAAAGTGATTTTTTTTAAATTAATATTTTTCATAAGAATATCTATCACGGTAGAAGAAAAATAATGTCAATTTATACAATTTGCTCAAAAATATAAACATATAAAGATATAAAATATATTCAACAAAAAAGAAATTATTTATAAAGACATTGGTCCCTGCAGGAAGAGACGACTAAAATTACACTTTGTGGTTTATAGATGGAGGAGGTCCCCTACTTCCTGTTGTGGGATGATGTCACTTCCTGTTATTCTTTAACAGACAGGTAATACTCGGCCAGGACTTTCCAGGCCTTAGGCGCCATGAATCCATCGGGAGGGTCCTGGCCTTCCCTGGCAAGCTTTCTCATACGAGTTCCCGATATAAAATCATAGTCCTCCTTACGTTCAGGGTTAAAGAAATCCATCTGTTTTAGTTTAGTGTTATATGCTGCCACTCTGAAGGGAACAATTTCTAACTGCATTAACCCTGGTGCCATCGTGAAAACCATAGGCACCCCCGTGTAATTCTGTAAATAATGAAAAGATAAGTATCCCCTCTATACTATAAAATCAACCTCGTATCCGGAAACTACAAACTGTTGGAATTCCAATGCGAGCTAATTGTGCTCCCTTATTTGCCGACCTGTTTTTACATTCGTATGAAGCAGAATTTATTCAAAAACTTCTACATCAGAAGAAGAAAACACATGTCATGGCCTTCAACCAAACAGTCAGATATATCGATGATTTATTTATCAATTAGCAATAGTTTGCATTATATGTCAACTCCCCAGTAGACTTGAATTAAAAGACACCACTGATTCTTCCATATCGGCTTCATATTTGGATGTTTTACTGACTACAGACGACAAAGGCCAACTAAAAACTAAATTGTATGACAAGCGAGATGCCTTTAACTTTTCTAACGTCAACTTTCCTTATATTTATGTGGTACAATATTCCGCTATCATCTACATATGTTGTACATGTATATGTCTCCCAACTAATTCCCTACTCAAGATCATGACTTTAACTTTTCTAACGCCAACTTTCCTTATTTATTTAGTACAATATTCCGATATCATCTACATATGTTGTACATGTATACTAGTATGTCTTCCA
>NW_026928274.1:0-33017 GCF_032062105.1 Saccostrea cuccullata | reverse complement strand
CCCGCCATGAAAATGGCCGGGGCATATAGTGTTTGTCATGTCATGTCTGTCTTCTGTCCTTCCGTCCTTCCGTCACACTTTGCGTTTAGCTCTGTTCAAAGCTAAGTTTCAAAGAAACTATCCACGATATTTTCATCAAACTTCATATGCTGATAGATATTGATGAGAGCTATGCAACTGCATCAACATTTTTGACCTTGACCTTTCCTTTGACCTTGATCTCACTTTTCTTAAATTAGTGTTTAGCTCAGTTTTAAACATACCATTCAAGATGGTGTTATCAAACTTCACATGTGGATACAAACTTGCATGATTGATGCATCTAGGGATGAACACTACCAGACTTGCTTCGGATGCTGGATCTGACCTACATTTTCCAGATAAGTGACCAGATTAAAGTTTTTGGAGCAGGTCCATTCCTAAGGAACTATAAGCCCAACTTGGACCAAACTTGCAGGGATGATGCATCTAGGGATGGACACTACCAGACTTGCTTCGGATGCTGGATCTGACCTATATTTTCATTCCCAAGTAACTATAAGCCCTACCTGAACCAAACTTGCATGGATGATGCATCTACGGATGGACACTACCAGACTTGCTTCGGATGCTGGATCTGACCTATATTTTCTTTCCCAAGTAACTATAAGCCCTGCCTGAACCAATCTTGCATGGATGATGCATCTAGGGATGAACACTATCAGACTTGCTTCGAATGCTGGATCTGACCTATATTTTCATTTCCAAGTAACTATAAGTCCTTCCTGAACCAAACTTGCATGGATGATGCATCTAGGGATGGACACCACCAGACTTGCTTTGGATGCTGGATCTGACCTATATTTTCATTTCCAAGTAACTATAAGCCCTACCTGAACCAAACTTGCATGGATGATGCATCTAGGGATGGACACCACCAGACTTGCTTCGGATGCTGGATCTGACCTATATTTTCATTCCTTAGTAACTATAAGTCCTACCTGAACCCAACTTGCATGGATGATGCATCTAGGGATGGACACTGCCAGACTTGCTTCGGATGCTAGATCTGCCCTATTTTTTCATTCCCAAGTAACTATAAGTCCTATCTGAACCAAACTTACATGGATGATGCATCTAGGGATAGACACTACCAGACTTGCTTCGGATGTTCATTCCCAAGTAACTATAAGCCCTAACTTGCATGGATGATGCATCTAGGGATGGACACTATCAGACTTGCTTTGGATGCTGGATCTGACCTATATTTTTATTCCCAAGTAACTAGAAGTCCTACCTGAACCAAACTTGCATGGATGATGCATCTAGGGATGGACACTAAGCTGAGAAAATTGATTTTTCATATGATGCATACGATACGTTATGCCTATCAAATTGACAAAACTACTTTGTTACAGAAGGAGGATGTGCATTTAATTGTTTCTCTGTAAGATTGTCATTGAAAAGCTGCCGAGTTATCACGTGATATCTGAGGACCAGCACAAGGACTATCAAGCTCCGCTCTCACAATCTATAAGGTACCTAAGAACAGATTTCCAGATACAATTTAATGTTGCTGAACTGAAGGATGTCATATCAACACTTCACAAAGATTTTTTGATTTATATTGTATCTACTTTTGTAATGCATACACTATAGATTGAACAATGAATTGTTTTCATAATAATACATTAGCATATAATAATTATACACCCTTCAAAAAAGGAAGGGCATACTGCTTTGCTGCTGCCTGTTGGTCAGTCAGTCTGTAAATCCACCAAGTAACATACCGGTTCACTTTCTTTGCAGCAGTTGCACATACTGAAATGAAATTTGATATACAGATTTATCATAAAAATGTCTAAGTCAAGTTTTGTTTTGAATACGATCAACCTATTGATGACAGAGTTTTGCCCCTTGGACTTGGAAAAATTCCAATCATTTGCAGGAGGGGGCATAATTGTTTTACAAACATCTCTTGTTTTATATAATGTTCATTGTCCTAATTTTTTTTTTCATTTTATTAACAGATTCCTGTCTCATTATGCCTTAAAGATGCACATGAGGGTGCCTCCTACATGAAGTAATATAATCACAGTCCTGATATGTTAAATTGTTTCTGAACAGATGAAGGACCTTTTGACATTTCTGGAGTCAACACCTTTCTAGTTCCTCCATAATTGCAGCAGGAGAAGAGATAAATGATCTTTGCTTCAGAGGTATGGATATAATTCATGTTGTTATACTATATAACAGAGACAAACGTTACAAGTTTTAAAAAGCTCTATATTTTTTAAGATGCTTCAAACCCATTAAAAAAAAGTGGAAGGGAGTTATTGTGAATATGGTCAGGGTAAAGAGATTGTCATGGTTCTGGTGTATAAGAGTGGCACTCTATTGATAATTTAGTAAAAATAAAAATTATATACGTTTTTGCTAATATACTCCGAGACCTTAGGACCTGTCGGCTGACAAGGATGATGATCCCAGACTTTGCAGTGTCCAACATATAGAATTACATCAAAATCAATTCGTAAATAAATACCTGAAAAATTCAGAAACTAGGTAACTATGATCAGACTTTCTAAGAAACATTTCAAGACTCCATTAGGTACATCAACTTACAAGGTAGTTGGTTGTTAACATCCCTCCCATTAGAGATTTTTTTTTACACTATATAGAGATGTCATCACATCAAATGGCTTCAGATTTAGACCTTTACTCAGGACTTGAGGTCATTGAACAGTTAGAGATCTTTTACTGCAGAGTCCGGGATGTCAATGCCTGCTCTGACACATGGCTTGGGGTGTTAAAGTATTATTCAAAGAACCTGCAACTTTCAATTCACAATGCTAAGTGCTTAGCAAAGGAACACTTGCTACCAATTTTTATCAACTTAGGTTAGTTGCTTCCAGGGATTGAACCCAGGACCCTGATCAGGGAGCAAACTCTTTATCAACTGAGCTATATACTGTCATGGTACAACTTACAAGGCTGAACAGTTGTAAACCTCAGCATGTGAAATGATGAGCTAAATGCTATAGAACAAGGTTATTCATAAAATTCACAAAATGGTTCATGGTGACCAAACTTTTAGTTGACACACTTCAAGGCCCAAAGACGCATCAGCTGACAAATTTGAAGATCAGTGGCATCATAATGTCCAAGATATGCATTAAAATTAATCTTAAAAAAGATGCGTTTGTGAAACACTATGTGCCCAGTGGCAACAAAGTTCCCAAAAAATATTTTTAGCATATAGGTCACAGTCAAGGTCACAAGGTCATTGACCTTGGTGTCATTTGAAAGAGCTTAATTAGTTGAGAATGCATACTAAATATGAGGTCTCTGTCTCTAACGGTTCAAAAGTTATGGCAAAGGTTAAGGTTGACAACAGACAAACAGATAAACAGACAAACAGATGGGACAAAACAATATACACCTCGGACCTATGGATCCGGGTGCATAACTAATACCTGCAAAATTTAAACAAGAGGCCCATGGTACACATCGCTCACCTGAATTGCTTTGACCATGCCGTTCTTAACCAGATTTCCTTCTTGTAATACCTATTGTGACTCCACGGGTCAATGACCATTAGATTTGGACAATTTAAAATCTACACTACCCCATGATGCTTCCACATATTAAGTTTCAGCTTTTCTGGCCCTGTAGTTCCTGAGAAGCAGATTTTTAAAGTTTTTCCTATACATTTCAATGTAAAACTTTTATTCCCTATATTGTGGCCCCACCCTACTGCCAGGGGTAATGAATTGAACAATTTAGAATTTATGCTACCCAAAGATACTATCACATAAGTTTTAGTTTTTCTGGTCCAGTGGTTTTTGAGAAGAAGATTTTTAAAGTTTTTTCCTATATATGTAAAACTTTGATTCCCTTGTGTGGCCCTGCCCAACCCCCTGGGGTCATGATATGAACAATTTAGAATCAATGTTACCCAAGGGTGCTTTCACATAAGTTTTAGTTTTTCTGGTTCAGTGGTTTTTGAGAAGTTTTAAAAAATAAATTCCAATATTTTTCTATGTAAAATTTGATTCCATACTGTGGCCCCACCCAACCCCCAGGGGTCATGGTTTGAACAATTTAAAATCTACACTATCCCAGGATGCTTCCACATAAGTTTCAGCTTTTCGGGCCCATTGGTTCTTGAGAAGAAGATTTTAAAAATCTTTTTTCCTATATATTTCTATGTAAAGCTTTGATTCCCTATTGTAGCCTCACCCAACACCCGAGGGTCATGATTTGAACAATCTGGAATCTACACTACCCAGGGATGCTTCCACATAAGCTTCAGCTTTACTGGCTCAGTGTTTCTTGATAAGAAGAATTTTTTAAAGACACCACCCTATTTTTGTCTTTTCTTGATTATTCCCCCTAATGACAGGACTTGGCACTTTATTTTAACACTATTTACTCCCCTTCATCCAAGGATGCTTTGTACTAAGTTTGGTTAAAATTAGCCCAGTGGTTCTTGAGAAGAAGTCAAAAATGTGAAAAGTTTACAGATGGATGGACAGACAGACGGACTACAGAAAAAATGTGATCAGAAAAGCTCATTTGAGCCTTTGCCTAGGTGAGCTAAAAAGTACATCACTATGAACTATAAGGATCTGAGATGCATCAACTGATAAGATTTGATAATCCTAGTCCTTATAATGGGTAAAATATCTTTTTTAACAAATCATCAATTTGACTCAGCTTTGAAGTAGATTTGGATATATGGACTTTATTAAAAACTAGAGGTACTGTGAGCATTGAGCTCACTAAATGATACCCCCCGCCTCCAATATGGTTATTATGGCAAAGTCCATGTTTTGCTGTGGCCGGGAAACACAAAATATGTGTCGGATCAAAAAGTAAAATAGGAGATGCACAATTGCAATATGTAATAAAGATTCTTTGAAAGTTTCATTAAATTTCGCTCTGACAGTGGTATAAGAGGAGTTGCGGATAAGAGATGGGTACCCCAAAGCATAACAGACAGACAGATGGACGAACGTACAGACAAACGGACAGACAGACGGACAGACATACCGATTACAGTATACCCTCCCACTTTTCAAGCTGGGGTATAAAAACACACCACATAAATGGCCATAGATGACCTCTTGAAGCCTTCTGCTCAGAAGAGCTAATAATGGTGATATTTCATTTAATAATTTAGGTACCATGATTTGGTACTATGGCATAAACTATTGATTTCATTGCCTATGAACTGACCCCCCCCCCCTTTCTACATAAAGTAATGGCAAATTGCATCTCCAGGCAGTAAATGAGATTCTGCAGAAGCTTCATCATTGAATTTCATTTAGGTATTTTATAATGATTTGTGTTAACAGAGTGAATACCTCCCCTCCTTTATTTAAGGAATTTTGGTTTAAAATGTACACGACTTGATTCTTTACATTTTTTTTCTCAAATGTGCTTTCTCTACTTTGCCAGAACAAAATAAGGACCATGCATTGGGATATAGGTATACTTATTATACTTACTTAGCATCTCTACCTACAAGTTGTATAACGAAAATCCCATAATCCAACTGTTGCTTCATGAGAAGGGCATGCATGTTGTTGAGAACTCAAACGAAGGGCCACGCCCTCTTCCAAGGGGAGATAATTATGAAATAAATGCAATTTTTAAAAAATCTTCTTCTCAAGAACCACTGGGCCAGGAAAGAAGAAACTCGTGTGGAATCATCCTCAAGTAGTGTACGTAGATTCAAGTTTGTTCAAATCATGACCCCCGGGGAAATTTTGCGAAAAAGGGGTATATGAGTACAGATGGTAAGTTATTTTTAACGATTGAATTTTTTTTGTTAAAAATGGTAATGTTTTTATGTCACATTATAGCTGACATAATTTCTGCGTGTTTTATATTTTGCGAATTAAAAATGATCACAAAAAATGCGAAAAATAGATTACCGCGAAAAAAAAAATGGATATACGGTATCGAAAAAGGCTGGAAAACATCAGGTTTTTTGGACCAAATGGCCATATGATTAAGTGTCGAGTATAGGACAAAGTTTGCAGCTGTCCACCAGCAAGTGGTGGCGTCTCCTTTTTAGTGAAAAATTCTCGAGAGGGACGTTAATTAAATAAGGAAGTCAGGACATGGCGGTATAACTAGCTGAACGTTTTAAATCAATCAGTATAATGTTTCATCTTCCCGCAAGATTTTTTTTCACACGACCTTAATTTAAAAACATCTCTTTAGCATAAGGAACTGACTCAGTACAGGTCTATTAATATAAAAATATTTAACATTATTTTTGAAATTTATCTTTAATATCTTAAGTCGACTTTTCCTCTCGGCGAGCAGAGTTTTTGCGCTGTTTGCGGAGAGAAAGAGATGTTATGAAATCACAATTTTTCGTTTGAGGTTTAATTTTAGTTGATATCCTAATATGAAGAAATTTATTAAAAGTATCAGCTCTAGCTCTCATTAATCTCCTTTATGTAACAAAAATATGTTGGGTCGATGTTTGACACGTGTTAAAAAGTTTGCTTTGGGCGAACTTGATTTGTCTACACCTTTTACCCGTGTCAATTTTCTTAGTAAAGTACAAAGGTATAGACATTGGTACACATTCGGTGTACAATTTCTTACACCTTTAGTCAAGTTTTCAGTCAAGCACTGGCGAGATACAAAACATATACTACATTATGTACACTGCATGCACCTTGTAAAATGCATTTGATTACACAATAGGCAATACACTGTAATTGGTGTACTTAAGCTAAATCAAGCACGTTCTTGGCAATGCTATACCATATGCAGAGACTTAATGTCCAATATATGCATGAATGTGCACATGCATTTTAGTTTACGTGACGAATTTCTTTCTTGTTCTTTTGAAATGAATTTCAACTTTAAACCAGAGGACCTATAAAGAGAGCTATCTAAATTGTCCCAAGAACCATAATCTCTTGTTAGACAGAGGTGATCATTCACGAAAGAAGCGAGGGTGTTTCTTAGCAAGATTCCGTGCATATTATTTATTTATTTTTATTCACCAATCAAAGGCCCTCTGGGGGCATATACAATTAAGAGACAAACAATATAATCATTATTATAACAATGCAAAATTGACATGATCCTCACTTGTAAAAGTTCTCAGATTTCAAATACTGATATACAGGGTAGTTCACAATGAAATATTAGCATTACATATAATTTAATGAAAATAATAAAATATAAAGAAAAAAAATTTAATAATAATAAAATACCAATTAAGCTCCTTTATACTGCAATGACCAGGCGGATAATAGCAAACGAGTACATGTAATCAAATTATTATCAATAATAATCATATTATTACAAAAAGTATATATATTTTGTTGACCTGGTAGCATAAGGTACCAAGGGGCGATGCCTATTGAGCAGTCTGGAAAAAATGAAAAACCAGGTTGCTCGGTCTTATACCTCAAGCAACCAAGACAGCTTGTAGGAGGAAAACTTAATTTGTTGGCCTGACTACTTATATGCTGTAAATTTTCGTTGAGAAGCTAATAATTAAAACTTTCTGTAGAGAACAGTCAAACAAATGAGCAATATGAATTTAGTAATCAAGGTCAAAAGTTTCCGTAAATGTACTTTACATAAGTTGTTCAGTTTTACCGGTCAATTGTACTGAAAGTATAGGTACAGTGCTGTACCAACTCTTAGGCACTTAGTTTTAGGTTAAACACGTTTGAAAAGAGGACATTGTGCATAAATATTTAAAGAGTGCATACTATATCAACATTCTATGAATGTTAAAATATTTATTATTTTTAGCAAAGTTGGAATCTTAAAACATTGTATGTTTGCAAAATATTCTTTCAGCGTAAGTTATATAGAATATTGTATTTAGTTCTGCAATTTTATTTTTTAAACTAAAAATCTCAATTAGCATATATTTCAATTGATAAAATTATTTTGATTTTTAGACCTGCATTTAAAATCAATTTAAATGGAACGTTTATTAAAGTTAATTTCGAGTTCGAACTTGACAAGGACTGATAAACACAGGTGATATTTAATAGTGATAGCACGGTGTAAATATATCTATAATCCCATAGAAAAATTCACCCGGAAGTTTTGGTCGTGAGGGTGACCCCGCTACCCTTTACTACCGCCCCGTGCTATAAAATTCCCGGACAATGGAGATTAAAATTCCAAAAATATCGAAGGCGGAAGCTTAATTCTTTCCTATTTTTCGTTCTATATCTAGACTGGGATCAAAGTAAAGCACTGGAAAAAATCATAAACAAGTCCATGTAGTTTGCTGTGTTGTTCTTGTAGCGGACTTATGTAATATATGTATGTTCACCTGTTGTATATTTACTCATTACCTGTGATCTGGACAATTTTCTAAGCATCCTGGCCCGCGCTTGAATATGACTGATGTTAGATTTGAGGGACTACTTCAGAAACCGGGAGTAAGTTAAATAGTACTCATGTTTGTTATAATGATAAATCCATTTTAATCTTTTGATATATCCTTTGATCTTACTATTAATCTCTTACGTAATCTATGGTAATAAATACTACGTATGTATATTTATATAGTGTTATAAATGTCATTGATATGCGAATTAGTTTAGCTAGAATAAAAAGACTAGAATAACGGAACTTTAATTTGCATATTTCATTCAAATCAATTTTCCATTTTTTATCGTCTATTAAAATCCCCCGCTTTGTGCCTGTAACCTGAACTTTTGTGTCATCCGTCACAACACTTGTTTACTGGTACAAATTTCCCGAACCTGAATCATTTCATCTGTTTTTTTTAATATGGTAAATATTTCAAGAAATTATTGATCCTATTATAATACTGAAACAAGAAAATTGATGTAATGTAATCGGTGCATCGAGATTTAAAGACATTTAAAAAATGTATATATTTCTTTTTTAAAAGATAACCGCAGCCTTTTGTTTCGAAACCTTATAACTCTTGAACAATTACTAAGTATTTAGTTCCTAGTACAACAGAAAAATGGAGAGGTTCATCGCTGAGTAAAACACAATGGCAAAATCTTATTGACAATACACATACATGTAGTACTAACGCTTCGAACTTCAAAAAGGAGATAAAGAAATTAAGCGATTAAAAATATGAGAGTTAAAACTAAACAAAACAAAAAAAAGACGCGCATCAAAGAATTGAATTCGATTTTTTATAAACAAAACATTTATGTATCTTAGAGCATCCACCCTCATTTCTCTATAAGTGCCTGGATTGTCATTCCTAATTGTTCCGAAAACCTCCTTAAAAGTCATTCACCATTGATGATCACCACTTGGCCAAACGGAAATCCATCTCTGAATGATCAAACATTTTCCTCAAGCATCTGTCTAAAAACTCAAAGTCTACAGTCAACGAAACGTATAACGTTACACAATTTTTTTGTCAGTTGACTGAGTGTGTTTTAGATTGTGCATTTATACATATGTTTAATTTTGTAGAGAATACCGGGACGGAAAACAAAGGTCTGGGGCGTTTTGGATGGGAAAGAACTATTTTTCTACAGGGAAAATAAGGTATGTTTTAGATCTCCGATATATATATATATATAAAGTTAGCAGCTGAATCTGAAATTAAAAGGTACATGTATTCATGAATTCTAATCACGGTTTTACACTTTTGAACTTAAAATTGGTAGGTTGAGACATATTTATAGCATGTTTGAGAACCATGCAACATTTAGAAAACAATATTTAGTATAAGGAGGGGTGGGATTATGATAAGCAATGATCAAGTTTAGAAGATAGCACAGAAAATATACGGAGAGATGGGTGTAGACAACCATAGAGTCGGGGAAACGGAAAAGGGGGGGTGGAGGGGGGGTCGGATACTTATTATACATGGATTGTATATTTAATATTTAGGGGGTCTATATACAATCTTGCCGTCTGTCATATCTGTCGCAAGTCATTGTTCTAAAGTAGGAGTAATTTAAGGTTTTAGGAAACTGTATAATCCGAATGCTGTGTATTTTTATGATGTAAATTCGTCACTAACCACAGAGAACTAATTAGCCTGTACATGTAGTCTACAGACACACAATTATGACAAGTTGACAACAGATTATCAGGTTCATGACTATCCTTCTTTACTGTAATTCAGTGCGCTATATGACTCATTTTAATAGGTGTACGACCAATGCTTAACAAGAAATTATTTTATGACTGAATTCTTATAGCTAAATTGCAATCATTAAGATTATGCGAGGAAATATCGTCTTTAATTGGCAAAGAGAGGAGGATATGCCCCCCTCCCGACCCTCCAAAGTGTTGGTATTACATTGAAAAGCAAAAAATCCTTAGTATAATTTGATGATCGGGAGAAATATGAAGACGAAGATCTGAAAACTTTGTCAGAATAAATTGTTTTAGAAATATGTTGTAGAATCTTAATTCATATTAATACCGATAGTAATACCCGGTATTCTCTGTCACATGCTTTATAGTTGTTTATGTTCCCCAACTTATTCCATATTCGAAGTAAGCACTCTTGATGCTATATGTTCAATTTTTAAAGCGAGTCAGGCTACTGACAGATAAGTTGTTCTTACAGGGATTGAAGTTTTATCATTTAATTCATTAGGCGTTATAGTGACCTAGACAGCAAATATAACTTACAACTGGGTCGTATTTTGACTGACTTGTTTCATATCAATCGGTAGGTCTTTGTTTTTATATGAAATGACCACATAATGTTTCCTCTACCTGATCAAAACACAGGACTGACGGCAGATGTGACCGATCGACAGGGAATGCTTACTCCTCCCTGGCACCCGATTCTTGCTCTGAAGGTTCTTTTGTGGAGTAATTTCCGTGTTTTTGCCCAGTTCATAGACTTGTATTGTTTGAAGTTCTTTTTTAAAGATATGGAACACTGTTCTTTATCTTCACCTTGTTCATTGTTGACATATTTTAATCATTCGATGTGCATTATCAAACCTTTGAAGTAGTTCGTGAGAGCTAGATGACCTGTATTTTTAATCTTTCGGGAAATTTACGGGATATTCATATGTATAAAGTACAAATGAAAATCTTGGCACCTGGATGGTTTTCAATAACCGAGTGACTTTTTTTAAACATCAGTCCTGAACGTAGAGATTTTTTATGTAATATCACTTTTGGAGGTAGAGTTCCTGTTTTAGTTCCTGTTCGTGGAAGTATCATAGGATTGCATTGTCTAAGGTTTGCTGGCTTTTTCACTCATCTAGTGTTAGACACGGCCTCTTTCAATAGAATTTATGGTAAAATTTAGGCACTCGTACCAACAAAAAAAAAATAATTTGCGACTTCAAAAATATCTTATATTTCAAAATGATTTATCCATAGATTCATTAAAACTCCCAGTTACCAACGAGCATACGTGTACATTGAGATGTAAAATTAATTTCTTATGTTTAGATTTTAGCTTTGTAAAACTAGATGATTAAAAAAAATACCAAGTTCGTCTACATAAGTTAACTGATATTGTCCGAAGAATTAATTTTCAACTGCATGTGATTTTTGCCTTCTTAATATACCCTCCCTTATATATTATACATGTATATGTACGTATATACATGTATGTAATTGAAGATCAATCGATTATCAAAATTTACATACAGAAAACAGGAAATCCCGCAGAATCTCTTAGTCTTGCTGTAAATTGATAGTATACTTCCTCTTCGTTACAAGTACCGTATTTCAGCTGAATTCCGGGTGAAGTTTGCCCAGGCACTGGTCACACAGATACATGTTACAAAATATAGAAATACTTATAACCAAATAATTGTATTGATGAGACTACATATTTTATATTAAATATAAATTATATTATACGTTAATGAACATCGTTTAGCAACAAATATTCTTTTGATAGAATTCTCGTACCCAGGTACATTCGATAGCGAACAGGAACTTAATTTTATTGACTCGGAAAGAATGGGTTATACTTTTTCTATATGTTTATCATGATATAAATGTATTTCCTGTGTAAATTTTTTCATAAAATGAAAGGAAAATAATCACAATGTACGCATGAAATGAAAGGAAAATAATGACGCATTTTTGATAAGATATTTTTGTAGAAAAAAAAACCCCGCTTTTATTTTTTTTTTATCTTTATAATATCTGTGACAATTCATCTTCGAGTACTTCAGTATTATATCCAGTAAAGGTCAAGTAGACAATCGAACGTGTCCCCTCCAACCCTTATCAAAATATCAATATTTGCTTAAAAACTAGGCAGGAAGTATTTCATAAGGATTTTACTGTCGCTTCACTCAACTGTTGAAATTAAAACAACTTTTTTTTCTACGAATTTAACAGAGGTCATCTTGCATCGGTTCGCTGGATTTGTCTCTCGTGAGGAAAATAGAGAAAGTGGTTCCCACAGGTAGCGAATTTCTCATCGACTATGATGGCCGATATGCCCTTTATGTAAGTATTCTGGATTTTATTCATTTTAGAGAAATATGATATTAAGAAAAAATGTTACTTTTACATTTCTTGAAAAACACTTCATCCAACGATCATGGCAGATTTCACGCAGGAACAGGTATAAATCGGTGAATGGTGACAATGTTTGACAATGCAGTGAATTATTTTTAACAGTATGGTCTTGTCCAGAGTTAATTTGTTTTTGGCCAAAAGCGGATTTTGAAACGAAAGGAATAAAATTTGATCAAGTAAACCATATTATTGATGTTAAAACTACCATAGCCTCCATAAATAATCATGCGGTTTTTTTTTTTTTTGTTTTTTTTTGCACGTCTCATTGTTCCGCAAGAGAGGTCTAGAGCAATAAATTTACGACTATATACATCTTGTTGAATGTAAACATGCTTTAAAAAAAGAGATTTATCAAAGCAAATAGCAATGAATACCGTATAAATCAATTTAATTCTGCACACCATTTACATAATTTTCAAGAATTTGTCAATTTGGTAATATCGTGTTAAACAATGTTATGAGTCAGCTATTGACTCAATTAATCATGAGCCAACTGCTGCAAGAAAATTTACAGGAATTGCGCAGCAAAGACTATTGAGTCAGCAAATGATATTTCAATCTTGTCGCTCGGACAAGGATAGTCATATTGTTTCAGAACACTACCGTGTTAAGATGGAATTTCTACTACTTGGTTATTAGAATGATTTTTGAATAATCTTGTTTGTTTTACAAATTTTGAACAGACGGCAGAGAACAGTGTGAAATGCGACGAATGGATAACATACATTACACAAGCTACCCAGTCCCCAGGCAAAAGTAATCAGTAAGTATATATTTACCTACTAGCTAAATTTTTCTTTTTGGAGAAATGGACTGTCAACTTGATAGAGCCGCATGTATGGCTGTCAAATGGTTTACACAGTCACTTTTATTTAATTATTTATTTTCAGACTTCCTATTGCTGGTCAAACCAATGCAACAGAAACTTTCAAGCACAAAAAGACAAACGACACTACAGCATCAATCAAATCCAGAACTGAGACCCTGCAACCTTCTGAAAACAACTCTGGAAGGCAAATAACAGTTAACAAACCATTCCCTGTTCAGAGAGAAGTTCAAAACAAACCTAGAGTGAGTGATAAACCACAAAAACGACCATTTTCTTACAAAAAGGAAGACATTGACAGATCTTCTGACAAACTGGTCAATCTTAAGTGTGTAGAGACAGTTCAGAAAAATGTACCTGCAAAGGATGTCAATTTCACAAAGCTAAATTCTCTTTTGAAGGAAGCAGGCAAAGAAAGTGTAGATCAAACCCCAAAGAATTGTGTAACGAAAGTTTGCAAAGAAAATGTCGCAAAGGAAGTCTTTCGTTCAAATTTAAATGTTAAAACTGAAGCAAAGTGTGATAGTAGGAAGCCTGAAATAGCAAAGTCCCTGAAGAATTCTATAACAGACAACATTAACACAAGGAAAACTGATATAAAAGCGAATTTAGGAAATAGAAGAAGTTCTTCCCTTCCCCAAACTGAAGAAGATACTAGCACTAGGCCAGATTCTGGGTATGAAACACTAGCTGGCAGTGACAATAGAAAGAGTGTTATCACAGAAGAGTATGGAGAAGTTGATATTTCTTCTGTTGTTCTGAGAAAAAGCAGAAGATCAATACTAAGCAGCACCATGATCAATCCAGAATCGGAGCTTCCAAATATGGAGTCAGGGTCAATTTTAAGGGTACCAAAAGAAACAAATTGCAAGGTTTCAGACAAAGATTCTTCTTGTGCAAGTACTCTTGAAGAAAAGTGTATGAAAAAAGATAAGTCTCTGCTCAGCAATGGTGATATTCACAAAGACAAAAATTCAGAGTTGGATGATGTTTATGAAAATGTAAATACTGCAAGGGTTGAGATAAAAGAAGAGAACAATTCTGAGGAAGCTGAAGAAGAAGAAGAAGGAGATTATGTTGTACCTAGACGCAGGAATATTGTTAGCAAAAGAAGCACAATGGTTGATGTTCATGTCCCTCAAGTTGTCATTGAAGCTGATGAAGACAATGAAAATGATGACTATACACAACCATCATCAGAAGGTGGTTTGTTAACAGAGGAACAAGAAGATTTGTTAATAAATCTAACATTTGAACCAATTGAAGACCTTCCCTTTAAATCTGACAATTTACAACATGATAAGTTAGATTTCTCAGAGATCCAAGGTTTTGTAAAAGGTAGCAAATTTCAAAGCAGGAGTTTGGTTTCTTCAGGCAAAAACCCAGTAGAGAGTTTACGCCAACTCCTTGACAAATTGTAGGCTTTCAACCCTGAATTCAAGTAGAATCTCCCTGTTAGCACAGGATGAATCTACAACATTCAGTGAATTGAAAAATGACTGTTGGTTTACTGAATGTTGACTGAATTGCAGAACTCAGTCATTCAGTGATATATCCAGACCATACAATCACCATCAGTGTGGTGGATCCAAGAATCTTGAAACATAGCCACACCCAAATATTGATATATTAAATATTACGTATATTTTCGACACAAAAGGAGGAAGGGGGAGGGAAGGGTCCCTTCTCCAGTGACCATACAGTTGACTGAATGGTGAAGGTTTATCCTGTGTTAAATATAGTTTAGTCTCTCTTACATCATAAATTAAAATGTATTGAATATGCATTTCGAAGACGCAAATACAATTTTTTGCAATATATTCATATGTTGAATTTGATCTTCAAATGTCAGTATGTGGAGTGAATAGACTGAATTGAATGTGGCACATGTATTTGTATATAAGCTTACCTAACTTTGCACTGAGGTAATAATTTTCATAAGTGGAAAAGTGGTACATGTTAAACATATCGTGCAGTTTACGTCCCTATATGAAGTGCAAGCAAAATATAATAAGGAAAATTTGCATGGGTAAAACTTGACAGTATGAATATGTTGGCTTGTTTGGCTTACAAAAAGAACAGCATTATGCAATATGTATGCATGAAGTGTTGAAAGCTGACAAAATACTACTAGCTTAGCTGGCAACAAATTTTGCAAAAGTAATACATTTGCTTTTTTCTGTTCCATTCTGTAAATATTACATGTACTTGTATTACATATACATGCATTTGTAGAACTTTAGAACAAAGTATTAACACAAAATTTTTATTTACATATGTGCAGGTTTTAATGCACATGTATATTGCAAGGAATTGCATTTATATAATGTTTATAAATTAACTGCATTTTCCACTGTGATCTTGCATGCTAGTCAAATTATAAAAAGACTAACTCATGCTTTCAATTTTTCTAATTATATAAGGCAAAGGGCAAGATATTAGTTACTTTTTATGTGTAAATTATGATATTGAAAAAATGCAATGCCAGTAAAATGCAATGTCTCAAATATCTGTTAACTTTGTCAATATTAATGGTCTCATTTTTTAAAAATCTTCTTCCCTTAACTCGCTCTCTCTCTCTATATATACATGTCTTGAATATATAATATATACATATGTATCATTCCTATATTGCAAACTTGTGCTGTGCAATTAGTAGTTTTTTTTTCTAAGAAGATTTTATTAGAAAAAAAAATATACAACAGAGATAAAAATAACTGATATGTACAAGTTAAAACGAATGTCTTAAATTATATGCATGTATTTTAGTAGAGTTCAGCAATTTTCTTATTCTTTCTTATTCCATTAAAAAAGTTCTATTAAATAGTGCACTTTGTTACATTTCTATCAAGGTTTGTCACACAATATACCACAGATATTTGGAGCTATTTAATTCAATAGACAAAACTTAGAGGGGGTATATTAAAATATCCCATTTTATCAGTCTTATCAAAGAGATCTTAATGCTTCTGTCATGCATATGCTCAGTATCTCAGTTTTTGCGGACAGACAGACACAGCAAAAACTATATACCCCCTAATCTTCGATTACAGGGGCATAAAAAAGATGGATATTTTGAATCCGCAATTAGGTTACTAGACCTTACATAATTTCTCTGGTTAACCTATCTATTTAATTAAAATTAAATCATTTATTCATCCATGAACTTCCTCCTTTATCTAAAGAGTTCGTGAAACCATTTAAATATCCAATGAACACCCAATTATCAACCTAAAAATTTTTAGTAAGCAATTCTGGTGTAAAATTTGACATTTAACATTTTAATTGAATAAAAACATTGGCAGTTTCACATTACAGTGTTTTGATCCCGCATTCTTGACCTGGACAAGAACAAAAATTAGAACACTGCTCTCAGGTCATGTTGTCATTTTATCAAGTCATTATCAAAAACCTGAACTTCATTTGTTTTTGAAAAAAAAAAACTTGAACCAGGAAATGCAAATGAACAGGAAATCAACCTGATTCCAAGATATGGTGAAAATAAAAGATTGAAATCGATCTCTGAATGAGGAAGTTAAATTTCCAACATGTTGAGGACAAGGAAGAGAAATTTGCATCACATATACATGATATATGCTGATGTTTATTTCAAAACAATATCAAAAACAAATCTGACTCATGATTCTGTCTAATATGAACAGAGCTCGGTACAATGTTTGAAAAGAACAATACTGTTCATAAATATAGGCTATTTTTAAAGCAACAGTGTTTACATTACATGATTTTACACTTGCTTTAATACCAAATTATTCATTTCAAAATCATCAATAAATGCAACTAAGTAAAAAATATAAATATTGTTAAAAGGAAAAACATATTTTACATTTTAATTTTTTTTGCACTTTCATGATATCCATGACTTCTTCATTAACAAAAATTCTTCACATTGTACATGCACCTTATATATTCATCAAGCAAAATGTCCATTAGGAAAGTATTATGCAGAGAATTCAAAACAAAAATTACATGTATGTTATTACATGATATAAATCATTATATATTTAAAACCCAGTGCATTGTACAAACCAAACAATGACATTATTTGTACATGTTTGTACACATAGTAATATAATAATATAAACCTTTTTAATTTACAAAACATGTGAATCAAATCTTTTGATGCAACAATTTGAGAAAATAAATGACACCAATATTTCTCACCGATTCAATGACTCTAGTTTTTCTATCACAGACACCAATTAAATAAATTCACTTTATCCTTAGTCCGCTGTAAAAGCCTGCAGACCGGTGATCGCTCGTCCTAAAATCAAAGCATGGATGTCGTGTGTGCCTAAAATAAAAAGAAATGTTTGATATTCTCTAAAATTTGCATAATTTCAGTTAACCCATAAAAACTACTAGAAGACTGAATACTGATTTGATTAACTTACAAGAGGCCCAAGGGCCTTGAATCGCTCTTCTGATAAATTGTACAACCTATCACTTGCATTTGAAGCCTCTAACCCTAAGTATCCTAAGACCCAAGTTGTATCAACTGACAAAGTTTGATGATTCTTAGCCAATAGGACTGAAGATATTTTAATAAAGCTATAAAAAACCATGAGTAGGTCACTGTGACCTACTTTAAGATTGAAGTTTTCTGAGGACTCAAGATGCATTAATAGACAAACTAAGATTGAAGATTCTAAGCAATTAAGTATTTGAGATATTCAAAAGTAGGTCACCTTGACTTACTTTTTGGTCTACATTCTTGGAAAACCCATAATGCATCAACTGACAAAGTTTGATTCTTCTAAGCCAATAAATACCTAAGATACTTAAATATAGCCATAAAATGTCGAAAGTAGGTCATTGTGACCTTCATTTTAGTCAACATTTTTCAGAGTCCCAAGATGCATCTGCTGACTAAGTTTGATAATTCTAAGCCAACAAATACCTGAGATATTCAAAAGTAGGTCACCCTGACCTACTTTTTGGTCGACATTCTCTGAAAACCCAACAACTAACAAAGTTTGATGATTCTAAACCGATAAGTACTAGAGATACTTAAATATAACCATAAAATGTCAAAAGTAGGTCACTGTGACCTAATTTTTGGTCGTCAAAATGCATCAACTAACAAAGTTTGATGATTCTAAGTCAATAAGTACCGGAGATACTTAAATATAGCCATAAAATGTCAAAAGTAGGTCATTGTGACCTACATTTTGGTCAACATTTTTCAGAGTCCCAAGATGCATCTGCTGACCAAGTTTGATAATTCTAAGCCAATAAATACCCGAGATATTCAAAAGTAGGTCACCGTGACCTACTTTTTGGTTGACATTCTCTGAAAACCCAAGAGGCATCAACTAACAAAGTTTGATGATTCTAAACCCATAAGTAACAGAGATACATAAATACAGCCATAAAATGTCGAAAGTAGGTCACCGTGACCTAATTTTTGGTCGTCATTCTCCGAAAACCCAAGATGCATCAACTGACAAAGTTTGATGATTCTAAGCCAATTAGTAGCGGAGATACTTAAATATAACCATAAAATATGGAAAGTAGGTCACCGTGACCTAATTTTTGGTCGTCACTCTCCGAAAACCCAAGATGCATCAACTCACAAAGTTTGATGATTCTAAGCCAATAAATACCTAAGACACTTAAATATAGCCATAAAATGTGGAAAGTATGTCACTGTGACCTACATTTTGGTGGACGTTTTTCAGAGTCCCAAGATGCATCTGCTGACCAAGTTTGATGATCATAGGTCTGAAGGTAATCAAAATATGCCTTTTAAACAATTTGAAAGCAAATGCCTACAAAGTTCAAAAAGTAGGTCACAGTGACCTACTTTTTCTTAAATATGTTTTAAGGTCCCAAGATGCAGCAACTTACAAGATTTGATGATTCTAACCCTCTTAGTGTCTGAAATAATGGGAATAAATGTTTTAAAAAGGATAGATCATAAAGTTCAAAAAGTAGGTCATGGTGACCTACTTTTAAGTTGACGTTCAAGGACCCAAGATGCATCAACTGACAAAGTTTGATGATCATAGGCCTTAAAGTGTTCAAAATATGCCTTTAAATCAATTTGAAAACAAATGCCCGCAAAATTAAAAAAGTAGGTCATCGTGACCTACTTTTGAGTTAACATGATGTGAAGTCCTAAGATGCATCAACTTACAAGATTTGATGATCCTAGTCCTTATAGTAAGCAAAATATAAACATTTTTATTAATTGTAAAATTAGGTCAACTTTGAAGTGACCTTGAGACCACGCCCTTTGCCCCAGGGTTATGCCTTGAACAATTTTTAATCTTCAACATATCCTGATCCTTGTATGTAAGTTTGGTGAAAATCTGACGGGTGGTTCTGGAGAAGAAGATTTTTTAGCAACCAGTACTTTTGGTTTTGTTTTCCTGATTATCTCCCCTTGTTTTAGGGTCCCAACCCTTATTTTAGTATAAATGGTAGCCCTTGGGCCAAGGATACCCTGTGACAAATTTGACACTGATTGGCCAAGGGGTTCTTGAGTTATGGCCCATATTCTAAAAAGTTAACGCACACCGCACGATGCACACCGCACAAATGGCCAAAGCATTAGCTCTTTGAGCCTTTGGCTCAGAAGAGCTAAAAATAGGTGTACTTAACTTCTAGCATTGAAAAATTACAGAATAGTTTTACCTTCATATGTGTTGACAGCTTCCAGGTTCATGACATGCCTGATGACGTGGTACTCATCTGAGATTCCATTCCCTCCGAGCATATCTCGAGCTACACGAGCAATATCCAGGGCCTTGCCACATGAGTTTCTCTTGATCATTGAAATCATTTCTGGTGTTGCTCTGTTAACACAGATATCATATTAATTTTGAATTCCCTTTGATACATGTAGTATGTCATTGTAAATGTATAGAGAAATAATAGATAAACATCTTTGAAGTTATTCTTATTTTGAATGGGCAAAATAGATTAAAATAAAGTAGTTTCTGTCTTATTGAAAACAAGCTGTATAATAATAAATTTGCATTGTCAGAAATACAAATGGATTTTTTTAATGATTAATATCTATAGATAAGGTAAGATATGTTTTATTACTAATTCGGTGCACAAATGGGCATCAAGAGAACAAACTAAAGAAGGAAAGGCCTAAAATATAATTTTAAAAAATCCTTCACACCTAAACATGATTGTACTTACTTGCCCTCATCCTTTAACCTCCCGACCTGTAAACAGGCCTGAAGGCCTATTGAGATTTCTGTGAGCATGTCTGCCATCTTCTTCTGTGGAAGTTGATTTTTGGCAAGAGGTTTACCAAACTGAAATCTGTAGAAAGAATTTTTTTCCGTTTACATCATTTCTGGTAAACTTGAAGAGGAAAAGGGCAGTAACTCTTATTGTAGATGGATTTAATTATTTTGACATAAAATTTATCTGAGCAAAGGAACAGGGAAGGACAGACATGAGGAACATCCCACACCAATAACATTTTGATCCTGGTTGTTACAGATTTTAACCTTTTCACAGAGACTCAAAACGACAAAATCACAGAGAACTGTACCTTATAATCAATAGTTACCTGTCCAGTGTGTACTGTCGAGCAGCTTCCAGACAGAATTCAGCTGCACCAAGTGTTCCCCAAGCAATTCCATATCTAGCATTGTTAAGACATCCAAAGGGACCCTGGATAAGAAAGTATAGAGGTACATGTATGATGAATTTACAGTCCTATAATGTAATCTAGGTCAAAAAAATAATTCTGCATAGAATTTTTTTCTTAATACATCAAAAAGACTTTTTACATGTGATATCCTTTTTTAAAAATATGCTTATATTTTTATAAGACAGAGGGAAAATTATTTGTGAACGTATATATATTGGGATTCACTATTCCTGTGCACTATACTCCTACAAGAGGTAACATCCCTATGCTTCTAATATATATGGTGCCCAGTCAAAAGTATCTCATCGTGAAGCTCTACATGTAGCATACTGGAGTATGTGCACTAGAGCTTAAAAAAAAAGAATATTGAAATGGAATTCATTTTTAAATAAATGCTTCATCAAGTACGCACCCCTAAACCAATGATGTTAGGCATCATATTTTCCTCTGGGACCTCCACATCATCCATTGCGATTTGTCCTGTGATGCTGGCCCTGAGGGAGAATTTACCCTCGATCTTTGGTGCTGTCAGTCCCTTCATACCTTTCTCCAGGATAAACCCTCGAATTTTGTCATTGTCTTTATCACACTTAGCCCACACAATGAATACATCCGCAATGGGGGAATTTGTAATCCTGTAAATAGAAATTAATAAGTATCTGAGTACATGACTTTGTTCATACATGTATATACACTTACATGTAGTTGAAATATCTGGCCTTTATCAATAAGAAAATTATATTAAAATTTAATAAGAATTAAATTTGTATGTTATTTGCATGGAAGTTAAAAAAAATGTGTAATCTATCAATTTCAACTTGAAACCATTTTATCTAGTTTAATTATTTAAAGTTTGAATTTCAACTTTTTTTGTAATCTTGGTGTGGCTAACAGAAGTCCCAGCGTCTAGTAACTGAAGTGAAGAAAAAGGCAACAGCATGTTGCTGTGCAGTTTGTAGGCTGTATACATACCATGACTTTGTCCCATTGAGTGTGAAGGTTTTACTTGAGGGGTTGTATCTGGCTTTTGTCTCCATGGATGATGGATCACTGCCGTGATTGGGCTCTGTTAGTCCAAAGCAACCAATCAGCTCTCCCTTAGCTAAAATATCAAAATAACATTGAATTATAACTTAATACTGTTTAAATCCTACTTTAAATGAAATGTTTACTCAGCATTGAAAAAAAATTCACTTGTAACACAAGCTATGCTAACCCATGTTATCACACCTAAATCATATGTTAATATACATGTATATATCTAAATAAAGTAGTATTACCTAGTTTTGGTATATACTTTTGCTTCTGTTCTTCTGTGCCATAAGCATAAATAGGATGCATGACAAGTGAGGACTGGACACTCATAGCTGACCTATAGCCACTGTCCACTCTGGTAAAAAGATTGTAAATAAAGGGACATAACTCTTTAACTCATTGCACATGGCAGGATTTCACCTTCTTCACATGCAACATACCTGAACTATAATCATGATAATATATGAATATATAAAGGGCCATTTAGCAGAAATAGGTAATTTTGAATAATTAAATTAATGGGAAAAATGTTGGTTTAGATAAGTAGTTAATCAAATAAGATTCTATTTGTTTCATGATCATACGTGTATTGTACACACTTCTACATGTACAAAAGATTTGATAAGCGGACTCTTGCCTACATTACATGTACTAAATACAATTTCTTCATAAATCAAAAACATGTAGTGCATTTAGGGTGTACCTCTCAACTTCTCGAGCAATGAGACCATATGCAACGGAAGAAACCCCAGCACAACCATAACCTTTAATGGTGGGGCCTAGGACTCCAATGGCTCCCATTTCTGGAACAATCTCTGGGTCAAATTCTACAATTACAAATTTTAAAGCAAAAATTCACAAGTGTAACATATGGTAACTTTTGGGATTTTATATAGTTTTCACTAAATATTATCTAATTGAATGTCACTTTGGCAGACAAACATTTCAGGGGTTAGTTTACATACACATTCTTTCTAAAGTAACTAAAAGATAACAATTTTTCTACCTTAGGATCGTATTTAATTCTCAATCTTTACATCATAATTAATGGCATGGTTTGATTTGTTGTAGCTAATTTCAGCGTATTCACTGTGTTACCAAAGAAATGATATTTTTTAAAAAGTTGCAGATTTCTGTAAACATTACAAAACAATTAAATAAATCAACACATCTAATGACAGTGACTCACTTTCATGTCGGTTGGCCATGAGTACTCGAGACATGAGTTTGTCGTCACAGTAAGCTCGAAAGGAATCTCGAACCATCTTCTCTTCTTCTGTCAACTGGTTTTCTAGGTTTAGTGCATCTTGCCAGTTGAATTTTGCTGTAAAAATAATTAACAAAGAATAAAACAATACTCAAAATTATGAATGATAATAAGTCCCAAGTCTTAAACGCTAAAAAGAAATTACAGGCACACATTTAAACCAGTAAATACGAGATTAGTAATTTTTCTCCCTATTTCACCATGAATAATACTTATTAGGGCACAGTTCTCTGCATTTTCTACTTCAGTTATATTCAATTTTCCAAGTAATCATGTATCATCATCGACATAAAGTTCTTTCTGAACTTTGCAAGTGTCGATAAATCAGGATATTAAAAGTTTTCAAAGTTAAATTGTTGTTACAGACAATTAAGAAGTTGCCAATGGGCCACAATGCTCACCTGAGTCATACTGGCAGAGCTGTTCTTAAGAAAAAGGTTTTACTTTTTCTTATCTCTCTACTCAATATGAAAAATTCCCAAATGGTCTTGTTATGCATTAAATCTACATAACATTGAGAAGACTTCATATCAACTCACTAGCATGTCCATTTGATCCCTTAAGGAGTGGGACAATGTACTTTTTCTGTATTGATATGTATGATTTGTATCCTGATATTTGACATATTTGAGCCACAATAAGATATGTATCACTATATATGCATTTTGAATTGGTTTAAGGAATGACTGTCTAATTTTTTGATTTCATGATGTGATCAATTGAGTGGCTTGTGTGATAATTTTCATGAACGCCGAATTATGCATAAAATTATCATGCAAGCCAATCGATTGATCATTGTCATGAAATCAAAAAAATCTGACAGTTATTCCTTATATTTACATGCTCTTGATTGGACGCTATAATCCACATGCTACAAGCCCTGCTTCTGTCTCTATCTCTTCACGTCCCACCCCACACGTGATTTTTTTTTAGAACCACGCCTATTGATGAACAGTACATTGATGCAGAAATAAAGCACATTAACTATTTGTAATTTTATCTTGGACAAAGACATTAGAAATGTAAATTTTATGAAATCTTTTTGTATTATATAATGTAGGGCTGGGACTATATATCGATATATCTGTGAGGAGGATACTCATATCGATACATATGAAGAAATTTCGAAATATCACAAAAAAAATCTGACTTCTATTTTTCTTTGTTTATTTAACATTTGGGGTTTAATATATAAAATGAAGAAGCTAAATATAAATATAGATATGAAATAAATAATAACGAACACCACTTGAGTAAAATATTTTTGTTTTACAACATATTTATTAACAACTATTTTGAATAAACTATTCTTATTTGAAAAGAAATAATTTTTTTATTTCAATGCAAAAAAAGATTTTATAATCAATTAAACATATCGTGATACATATTGTATCGTGGCTCAAATATCGTGATACATATCGATATAGAAAAAGTTGTATTGTCCCAGCCCTAATATAATGCATAGAGAGAAATATGAACTCTTGAAAAATTTACAATATAAACAACTACATCAGACAATGGACAAATTTCTATCAGAAAAATTCACTTAAGTTTCAGTTTAGATGAGCTAAAGATCATGAAGATAAAAAAGTCTTATCATACCTGTTGATTTTGCACGACGAATTATATTTTTTTTCATCAAGGAAATCAGATGAATTTTTTTTAATAGTTGAATCAGAAACTTTATTGATACGCATAACATCAAGATAACAAAAATTAAAAGGAAAGAAAGAATTTTTTTTTATTAGATTTCAATTATCATTTCAACAAAATTTCTTTTAAAACTCTTAATTAGATTATAGCAACATAATGTTAAAGTTTAAGAACTATGTCTTGTCTAATAACATCCTCTCACAGAGATAAAATATATCCCATTTTCATTATTGTTGCAATACACAGTCAAACCTCCTCCATCTCAAATTTGATGGAACAGAAAATCCAGATATTTGAGATACTGAGGATAAAATACTCAAAATATAAGTGATTGGAACTTCTATATCACTTTGAAATATCCGTGGTTTTTGATGTTACTTTCAGCATGTTCAGATGTCTAGTTGAATAATTTAAATACAATTGATCTATGTTGGTAATGAGCTTTGAGATATTAATTTTATTACTAATAAAAATCTTAACACATACACAAAAAATGACCAAAAAGAATGTTATAATAAAACTTTTCAGTCTTTTAATCTGTGTTATGCAACAAATGCAAAGGTTATCGAATGACTTTCTCTCTGTGTCTTTACACAATGCAATGCATGATTCTAAGTAAGCGTATACTGTATTACAATGATGAAAAGAAACAATGCTTAAAAACTATCATGATTTTAATTATTTTCCTTTAATGTTTTTAATACGAGAAATCCCGTATTTTACAAATATTGACAGTTTTGTAGAAAATGACAATGACGAAAATGAACTTTATAAATCAGATATGATCAAACAAAGGATACGTGCAACAGTTCCTTGAGTCCTGCAAGCTGTATACCGAGCACCTGTGTTGAAAATTAACTTAAACAACGGGGAGGTCGTTTTCATCGACATGATTATTTGTTTGTTTCGAAAGAGTATCCTTGACCTTGAGTGACACACCTATTCATCGATCAATGTAAATGTTGTGCCAACATGTATATAAATTTGTAAAACTCGAGGTCGCAGTCTTGGTGTATGGAATCGGCCAGGAAGGGGCTATGATTTGTTAATTTTTTTCAATTAAATAAACAAGATACGTTGAATGATGCGAAATGTAGTAGATGATTCCTTTTCTACATACCATGCATACACTTATGGAAGGGAATTACCGCCAAAAGTCTATGTATCTTGCTTTTATTCTTATTCTACCTACTTCTTTATGCTTTGTTATTGTTGTAATTATATGTCACTTTATTGTTTTCATATTCGTCTTTATTACATTTCACTTTGACTTTTATCCTTCTTCATTTTGCCCTTACTTTTATGTTGCTTTATTCTTGTAAATTCATTTTACTTTCTTTTAAATTGATACAGTTTCTTAAATGATTATCTCTATTACGAACGTGAATTCAATCACACAAAGAATGAAGCATATTCAATGAAGACGAATACAGTTGTAAATATTTAGTGCCGCATTATAACGCTAGGTGGCAGGGGTGTTTACAAGTGTTGGTAAAAAATAAGCAAACCCGGGCCGGGGTTATTCGAGTTTTTTTTCTATTTTCTGTCTTAATACTTTATCAATCGAACTAAAATTTTCAAAGGATGTTTGCTATAAGTTCAGGTATGTACCCGATAATGCCATTCCCTCGGAAAATGGTAAGATTTCCCCTGGAAGACTGACTACATAGTGGTGCTTCCTTCGTGGAAGACTATACAGTGGACTTCCCCCGGGGAAGTTTCAATATATAGCTAGTCTTCCGTGGAAATCTCGCTGTATAAAACAATTCGTCCTCCTTCATAGTAACCCCTCCCCCGAATAGTTTTTTTAATCGTAAAACAATGTTTGTATACTAACGTTTTCAGATTTTGAAGAAAACTTATCCTTCCTATATGAATAAATGTTTAAATGATATCATTTTAATAGTGGTTAATAATTAAATCATTTTAACCATTTAGTTGAACTTAGATAATCTTCACGAGTACAAATGGATAATTTTCTTCCCCCCCCCCCCCCTGAATGCAGCCCCAACCCCCCACCCCCCAGGTGCAGTCGCCTGCGTGGCACTGTGGTTACGGCGTCTGCTCTAGAGTCACGAAACACAGTAGTAAGGAGTCGATCAATACCACTATGGGACGTGGAGTTCGGTCCTTCGGATGAGATCTAGACCGTATTATCCGAGGTCCCGTTTTGCAGTAGGTGCTGGCACGAAAAAAGATCCCTCACTGCTCAATGGCTATAAGTGCCGAGTATATAGGACAAATTTGCATCTCTCCACCTGCAAGAGGTGGCTCCTCCATTTGAGTTAAAAATTCTCGAATTTAAAGGGACGTTATACAATGTACAATCATTATCACACCCCCAAGTCTCAATGAATATACTGACTTCCGTCTGTACGACCTCCTATGGGGTAAGTTTCATTGGTAGAGGGGAGGGTGGCCACGAAACATTTTCCTAAACGTAACAGACTTTCTACTTCTGGAAAAGTTCAGCGAAAGGCTTGTTGCCCCCATCCCTTACACTTTTTGTTGCAGTACTAGTAGTCAATTTATATATCAAATATTAAAAGTCATGGACTTAGTGGCATATGAGTAAAATTTGGTATTGAAAAAAGTTGACGACCCCCCCCACCACCACCACCACCACCACCACCAAAAAATTATAGCAGAAAAAAGACTGGGGAGTTTCTAGTATGACTGGGGTGTAGGTTGGTTCCGACTTCGCCCACTCATAAAACTCCTCACTCCTTTGCAAAGCCCCGTCCCTAGAATCACACGCATGAGCAGTTTAAAATATCTGTCGTGAAATAAAGTTCAGTTTAGTGGAAGGTCCTGAAAAACAACTCAATTTAGAAGGGTAACTAGTATCAAAATATTTAACATTTTATGTCAATTAAACTGGAATTCAATTATCCAACAAATAACTTAATAGAGTTATATTTTCAGGCGAGAGAACAGTGACGTAGAATCGTTTTTGAAAATTCAAGCTACCCGGCTAAAAACAACTTGACAAGCAAAAAAAAAAAAATTTAAACAAGGAAATTGTCCAAACTTGAAAATACATAGGCGTCAGAACCGGGGAGGGGGAGGGGGGGGGTTAGCCCCCTCTTTTTTTCCAAAGATAGACTTAGTATAGACATTGAACATTGCTGCTTAGGTTTAGCCCCCACTTTCCATGGACACGATGCAGTATAGGTTTAAAAGGGCAAGTGTTGGTGTTTTGAAATTGACACTGAAGTTCGAACCTCTCTCTCTCCCCCCCCCCCCCCCCCCCACGAAATAGGATTTTCGGGTTTGGACAGTTAACATTTCTTTTTCTTTTTTTTGCTTGTCAATTTTTTTTTGAAGGTCTAAAAAATATTTCTTACACTTTGCCCCCCCCCCCCCAACTTTCACTTTGCTTCCGACGCCAATGAAATCCTATTTTGGGGCGGGGTGGGTTTTTGGTTAGATTCAACTTCTTCTATAGTATCAAAAATAAAATTTTCTGCCTACTATACTACATTAACCTTATTTGACTCTTACCCTTACAAAAAGTGGGTCGGCCTCTCAATGCATAGGCGCTTGGTTACAGGATGGTGTATTTTGTGTATTATGTGTTTTTCTATGTGTGCCTGAATACCCTCATGAAAATAAAACTAAAAATTCGCCGAAATTAGCACTTTTAAAAAATGTCATATTTACTGTATATAAAATTTTGATAGACAGTAAATATGACATTTTTTAAAAACGTGATAATTTCGGCGAATTTTTAGTTTTATTTTCATGAGAGTATTCAGGCACACATAGAAAAACATATAATACACAAAATACACCATCCTGTAACCAAGCGCCTATGTTTCAATGAACATATTCAGTAAAGTATATAAAGCTACATGTGTATGTCTGAAAAAAGAGGCCGCTATTCCTGTGTGCCCAGACAAAATAAATATGGAGTTTCCCATCATTGGGTCGGGTGATCGGATCCGGTCTTCAAAAGTTCGATTGATAAAGTATTAAGGCAGAAAATAGAAAAATCTCGAATAACCCCGGCCCGGGTTTGCTTACCTAGTTTTACCAACACTCGTAGCGAACACCCCTGCCACCTAGCGTTGTAATGCGGCACTAAATTTTGACAACTGTATTCGTCTTCATTGAATATGCTTCATTCTTTGTGTGATTGAATTCACGTTCGTAATAGAGATAATCATTTAAGAAACTGTATCAATTTAAAAGAAAGTAAAATGAATTTACAAGAATAAAGCAACATAGAAGTAAGGGCAAAATGAAGAAGGATAAAAGTCAAAGTGAAATGTAATAAAGACGAATATGAAAACAATAAAGTGACATATAATTACAACAATAACAAAGCATAAAGAAGTAGGTAGAATAAGAATAAAAGCAAGATACATAGACTTTTGGCGGTAATTCCCTTCCATATACACTAGACTGGACTTTATTTTGTCTCTTTCGGGATGCTGGAAGGAAACTAGTAAATTCATGTACTGAAGAAAATCAATAAAGATGGTCTATAAACCTTGAAGTTAACTATGTATATTTTGCTCTTGATTCAAATAAGTAATGTGTACAAATAAAGAGAAATGTAATAAACACAAGATAAGAATTTCCCTACCCCGCCCCCTCCCGCAACTACATGCTGAATTAACTTCAAAATACCTTAAATTAACTAAAGTCAGTTATATATATAGTCAGTACAAATTAACTGTATGACCTAAATATATATAGCACAGTATAATCAGAGACGTATAATATGTCTCTGGTATAATACAACATAGATATTTATAGATTCAGGCCTCTGATTACAAGGAATCTATTTCGAAAGTAAAAATAGTAAACCCGACTTATTTTTTGAAAAAAAGCCTAGATTCAGATTGTTCATATATAAACATAAATATGGAAGAAACATCTCTTTCTTTTACCGCAATCTCTACATTTACTATAATTTTTCTCTTATTACTCCTAGTCATAAAACGAAAAAGAGGAGTTAGAAAGGGGGGAAGTTGTTCAAGTTCACTTGACACATCTCAGGACAGAGGAGGCTGCAAAGAATTAAATCCAACAAGTGTGAATTATCATCTAACACGACAGTGTAACTATAAATGTGGATTTTGCTTTCACACAGCCAAAACTTCGTATGTGTTACCAATAGAGGAAGCGAAGAAGGGATTAACATTGCTGAAAGAAAATGGTAAACATATTTCATTTATTGACAATGCCTTATATTTATAATTGTTTTACAGACCCTAAAAGGTTCCACTACACCTCAGAAACGAAACGAACCGTCCCGTGCAAGCGTACCGCACAGTTCAAAAAATGAACCAAACAAAACGTACCTTTCAACAAGAGGCCCACGGGCCTTATAGGTCACCTGGGTATTGTGTAACAACTTTCAAACAATTTAATTTGGTAATTTTGTTAAACCAGAGGCCATTAAATTCACAATTCACAATTTTGAAAGAGGCGCCATTGCTTATCCTAATTATAGACTTAGCATGCTTACTCTATTTACTTAATACCCAGAGGTAGATCAGAGCAACAAAGAGAAAATGCACTTCCACTTTATAACCAGTTGTGCACCTCATCCCAAAGAAACCACTAACCCTGGGGCCACATATTTCAAAATTTTGCTATCATAAAATGGTTGTTTAATACCAAAGAGCTGATTTCAAAGCATTGATTTATTTTCAGACTGTGTAACCCCCCCCCCCCCCTTCGGATCCAGAGGAGGGGGGGGGGGGGGGGGCATAAAAATAACCATTTTGCAAGATGCACATTTCTTCATCATAAATATATATACTTATCATTGGCATAAAAACCAGGAGCAAAGGAAAAGATTTTCAAAGAATTAATGTATTTTCACTATAAAATCAATAGAGCCCCGCCCTAACACCAGATCCCCTGACCCTGTGGCCATAAAATTCACAATTTTGGAAGAGGCTTTCTTGCTCATCATAACTACATGTATGTTCTTAGTTAGTTTACTTAATACCCAGGAGCAGAGAAGAAGATTTTGAAAGAAATCATGCATTTTCACTATATGATCAATAGAGCCCCGCCCTAACACCAGAACCCCTGACCCTGGGGCCATAAAATTCACAATTTTGGAAGAGGCTCTCTTGCTCAACATAACTATGTACTTACATAGTTTATTTGATACCAAGGAGCAGAGAAGAAGATTTTCAAAGAATTAATGCATTTTCACTATATAACCAATAGGGCCCCGCCCTAACACCAGATCCCCTGACCCTGGGGTTACAAAATTCACAATTTTCGAAGAGGCACTCTTGCTAATCATAACTATATACTTAGTTAATTTATTTAATACCCAGAAGCAGAGAAGATTTTCAAAGAATAAATGCATTCACACTATATAACCAATAGAGCCCCGTCCTAACACCAGATCCCCTGACCCTGGGGTCATAAAATTCACAATTTTGGAAGAGGCACTCTTGCTCATCATAAATATGTGCTTAGTTAGTTTTTCAGAGAATTAATGCATTTTCATTATATAATCAATAGAGCCCCACCCTAACACCATAACCCCTGACCCTGGGGCCAAAAAATTCACAATTTTGGAAGAGGCACTCTTGCTCATCATAACTATGTACTTAGTTGGTTTACTTAATACCCAGGGGCAGAGAAGAATATTTTCAAAGAAATCATGCATTTTCACTATATAACCTATATAACCCCTGACCCTGGGGCCATGAATTTCACAATTTAGATAGAAGGCTCAATGCTTATTAAAATCATGCCAACAGTTCGACTGCTTGATGTCCAGGAGTAAAGAAGAAGATTTTAAAAGATTTCATTAATTTCAGTCGTTTTGGCCCCACCCCTCAGGCCCCAGAGGGGCGGGGACCATAAAATTGACAATTTTTGTTTCCCTTCACCCATAGATGCTGTATACCAAATTTGGCTGAAATTGGTTTAGTGGTTTAAGAGAAGAAGCGGAAAATGTTCAAATGTTAACACACGGAAGAAAACGGATCGCAATAGGTCACCTGAGTGACTCAGGCGACCTAAAAAACGAACCGTAATGTGCACAAAACGAAAAGTACCGTTCACAAAACGAACTGTACCGTTTTTTAGCTCACCTGAGCCGAAGGCTCAAGAAGCTTTTTTGTTCGTTTGTCCGTTGTCTGCCGTCGTTGTTGTTGTCCTAAACTTTTCACATTTTCATCTTCTTCACAAGAAACACTGGGCCAATTTCAACCAAACTTGCCACAAAGTATCCTTGGATGTCAAGTTTGTTCAAATGAATTGCCAAGCCCTCCTCCAAGGGGAGATAATTACCAAATAGCAAAAAATTAATGGCTTCATTGAAAAATCTTCTTCTCAAGAACCAAGAGGCCAGGAAAGTTGAAACTCATGTTGAATCATTGTCAGGTAGTGTAGATTCAAATTTGTTCAAATCATGACCCCCGGGGGTAGGGTGGGACAACAATGGCTGAATGGACGGTAGAACCAATTCCATTCTCGACGTTATATAATTAGCTTCTGAAATTTACACAGCCTTCCTTCATGTTGAAATATACATGGGATAGAACTTCGGCCTAATGCCAATTAGTGTATCGAATAACCAATAATATTGTATCGTCCAGCAAAGAGGCTAAGTCGACTCATCGTTGTCAACAACAATTTCAAGTACCTGATATAATTAATTTCTTAACCAATGAGAATCTATTCGCCATTTGACAGACGCTAAATACGTAGCGCCGAGAATGTCACGCCTTACTGAAAGTCCAAACTTAACTGGAAATGGTTCTAAAAGTTTTACATAGGATTATATTGGAAAAAACAGCGAGGCCATGATTAATCATATTTATATTGAAGCATCCTCAGGTGGTGTATACGTAGATTCTAGTTTGTTCAAATCACGACCCCAGGGGTAGGGTGGGGTCACAATGGACGGTAAAAGGTTTAAATAGCTTTATAAAGGAAAAATCTTCAAAAGTCCTCTTTATAAAAGTCTGTTGCACTCGCGCATGCGAGTCCTATATAAAGTGTTTTGAGTTTTATTTTATAAAATATTTATCATGTTTATGTTCGGTTGAACTGGTGAATTTGGAGCATAAGTGTGATAAGAATAAGAGTATTGATGAAAACAAGAAAGAAACTATAATTCA
>NW_026928273.1:0-32470 GCF_032062105.1 Saccostrea cuccullata | reverse complement strand
TGAAATTTGTTATACAGGTTTATCAAGTAAATTATAATACAGGTCAAGTTTTGTTTTGGGTATGATCGCACCATTTTTGTAAGAGTTATGCCCCTTGGACTTAGAAAAATTCCACTTATTTGCAGTTTCCGTTCATTTTCTTTGCAGAGGTGGCACATATTAAAATGAAATTTAGTGTACAGATTTATGAGCTGAATATGTAGGTAAAGTTCTCTTTTGGGTATGATCGCACCATTTTTATAAGAGTGATGCCCCTTGGACTTAGAAAATTTCCACTTATTTGCAGTTTCCGTTCATTTTCTTTGCAGAGGTTGCACATATTGAAATGAAATTTAGCATACAGGTATATTAGATAAATATCTAGGCCAAGTTCTGTTTTGAATATGATCGCATCCTTTTTGTTAGAGTTATGCCCCTTGGACGTAGAAATTCGCCTCGGTCAATATGAATATTTTTCTGGTGAATAACAAACCATATTCAACACTAAAAGAGTCCATAATTGTTTTATTATATAGTCGGGATTTGTATAGATAAGACATTCATGGCTGTATGACGACACCATTTTCATTTGCGATCTTCCATTGTTGAAAATAAAAAAAATCTCTAGATTACTGTTAGTAACCTCTGTGTTTTCCTTTCCGACTTTGGCTATGTGTAAGACGTTCAGATGTTAAAAAACAATCTTGAAAAAGGTTTGAATAATCGTTTTCCTGCACAGATACGTAGCTCGCTGCGGCCGTTGCATCCATTGTTTACAACGTTGTTTGATATTTTGATTGTGACGTCACAATGCTGTTGCATGCGAATTGACCCTCCGGTGAATACGGCCTAAAATCCAGTGAATATGTAGTGTTATGAACTGTTTGCGTTTGCATAGATTATATAGGGACTATAGATAGACTATATAATAATATGTTATAGGGTTTGTGTCTGTCTGTTAGCTTTTCTCATATCGGCTCATAACTTTAATACTATAAGGTCTAGAGTTATCAAACTTTGTCAGCTTATACATATTGGGTAGAAGGTGTGTTGCGCACAAGAAGTAGGTCGCTTTGACCTATAATTAAAAAATTATAGCCAAATATGGAAAAACCCTGTCTGGTCCATAACTAGAAAACTAGTAGACTTAGAATCATTAAACTTGGTCATTTTAAGGTAGAAGGTGTGTCGTGACCTATTTCATTTTCACTCTGACCTTTAATTTAAGTGAAATTTTTTATGCGCCCGGATCGATAGATCCCGGGCGTATATTGTTTTTGTCCTGTCTGTTTGTCTGTTTGTCTGTTTATCTGTTTGTCTGTTTGTCTGTTTGTCTGTCTGTCTGTTGTCAACTTTAACCTTGGCCATAACTTTTGAACAATAAAAGATAGAGACTTCATATTTGGTATGCATACTCCACTAATAAAGTCCTTTCAAATGACATCAAGGTCAATGACCTTGTGACCTTGACTGTGACCTATATGCTAAAAATAGCTTTTTCCACTGTTTGTCATAACTTTTTAACCATAGGAGATAGGGACTTCATATTTGGTATGCATACTCCACTAATAGAGTCCTTTCAAATGACATCAAGGTCAATGATCTTGTGACCTTGACTGTAAACTATATGCTAATTTGCATTACGGTCATAGCTTTTTACACTTTTTGCCATAACTTTTGAACCATAGGAGATAGGGACTTCATATTTGGTATGCATACTCCACCGATTAAGTTCTTTCAAATGACACCATGGTCAATGACCTTGTGACCTTGACTGTGACCTATATGCTAAAAATAGCTTTTTCCACTGTTTGTCATAACTTTTGAACCATAGGAGATAGGGACTTCATATTTGTTATGCATACTCCACCGATAAAGTCCTTTCAAACGACGGCAAGGTCAATGGTATGCATACTCCACCGATAAAGTCCTTTCAAACGACGGCAAGGTCAATGATCTTGTGACCTTGACTGTGACCTATATGCTAAAAATAGCTCTTTACACTTTTTGCCATAACTTTTGAACCATAGGAGATATGGACTTCATATTTAGTATGCATACTCCACTGATTAAATTCTTTCGAATGACACCATGATCAATGACCTTGTTACCTTGACTGTGATCAATATGCTAAAAATAGATTTTTTGAACTTTGTTGCCGCCGGGCGCATAGTGTTTCACAAACACATCTTGTTTTTCATGCAGAAATGTGCATGACCAAGATATTCATGTTTTATATTTTCTTAAGTAATTTGTTTGTTTGTTGTGAAAACATCTCTCTCGGGAATTTTGCCCTCATATGGATCGAGACACCACCAAATAATAATGCAAGATGTGTTTGTGAAACCCTGATGCCCCTGTATAGAAGCCTAAGGCAAAGTTGAAGTTTCTCAAATATATGTCATACTCGAAGGTCAAGGTCAAAGGGTTCAAATTGTAGGTATGAGAAGAAAGTTCTGTCACAAGGAATACACATGTAAAATAAGTAATCCCTAATACTTCCTGTTCCAAAGTAAATTGACAAGGTTAAATTTTTCTTTAAAGTGGTTCAAACTCTAGGGTCAAGATCAAACATATTTATACCTGTTGACAATCCACATTGAATACACATGTTAAACATGAAAGCACCTAACTGATCAAAATTAAGGCCAAGTTTAAAGTTTGGTATTTTTCTTGTAAAAATGTGTAAATCCTAGGTCAAGCAATCAAGAGGTCAAAATTAATGGTACCCAAATAAAAGGTCTTGTCACAAGAAATAAACCTATGAAATGTGGAAGCCGTGTGTATAGCCCATTCCACTTAAAACGTATCAGCAAGGTTAAAGGGTTTGTTCCCATCTTGCCTAAACTATAAAATTAAGTATTCCCATTTCGCCTTAGTAAGCTCTCAAGTGAATGAAGGTGAGGCGACCATAATTTGATTTTTAATTTTACGGATCCGCCGACTCTAAAAATTTGCATTTCAAAAAAAAATAAAATCGGAAATTTTCAATCCGCTTTTGTCAAACCTGTGTTTATAAAAGCAAATCACAGAAACGTAGAAAAAAACACATGTGCCAAATGGTAGAAGAAGGTGAGCTGTCAACTATGATTTTATCGAGAGTCTACAAATTCTGAACCCTCCCCATTGCATGTCTCTCTCTATTTTTTTAATTGCTGTTTCTACAGATTTCGAAAAAATCTGGATTTTTTACCTTCTTCGATTTGTAAAATACTGACAAGTCAAAATAAAAATGGCTGTCATGCAGTGTTTACTGGTAGCTAATCTGCTTATTTCCACTGAAAACAGGTAATGATCAAGATGTTAACTGTTTTACCAGATGTAATTCCAGTTCTAATTGCTCATTATTCTCATAAAAAGTGTTGTTTTTGAAAGACAGAGATACTAGATGTGGAAATTTCACAAAAAGGATGGTAAATAACGATATGAATTTACTTGATACTTTGCTGCAAACAAGTTTATATGCGCCTAAAACACAATAATTCCTCCATAAATAATACAGTGATCAGGAAAGACATGAACTCTACCCAAGCTAACCCAGCTATACAGTAGGATTACTTTATTATTAATTTAAAGAGGAAATGAAAGCAAGTACATGGTACCTAATAAAGAGTGACAGTCTGCAGAGGGAACACCGCGGATTACGAGATTCAGTGACTTAGCAAATCCTAACATCAACACCAGTATATAAAAGCCCTTGAAACTGCAGAGCAACTTGACAGTACCTCTAGAAGACTTCTTTGAATTTATGTAGCTAAACAGGATAATAAAGTTTCTGAATTTCAAAATATAATATTAGCAGATTGGAACAGGAATACAATAATGCTTTGATATCATATGTACTTAGAGTAAAAAAAAAAATGCAGGATCTAAGAATCTATCTAATTCATTCTCAATAGATTACGGATGTAATTTTTAAAAATGTTTTAAGTTTGGCTAACAGGTACATCCAGTTCCTTCAATTTCAGATCTTTATTAAATGTAGCTAAACAGGATCTTAAAGTTTCTGATAATCAAAATATAATTTCCAGCAGTTGAAAGCTGGAATACAATAATGCTTTGATCTGCATATGTTATTAGAGTAAAAAAAAAATGCGTTTAATCCATTAATTCTTCTCAATAGATTACCTTGTAATTTTTAAAAATGTTTTAAATGTGGCTAACAATACAATGAAGTTCCATAATTAAATTTTTTACATTAGGTCATTAGAAGTTTGGGGGGGTATAGGTACCTTGTAAGATCCGTCTGTCTGTCTCCGTGTCCGTCGTGTGTGCAAATGTGTGTTAACATTTTAACATTTTCTTTACTCCACACTAAGATTGCCATGAAGTGTCATTTGGGGAAGTTCAAGGTCACTGGAAGAAAAATTTCATAATTCGTGTCTGGTCCATATCTTTCTTATGGATAAACTTGGTAGGTTCTCATTTCACACAAAGATTGCCCATGACCTAAGGGTGTGTCATGACCTTGACCCAAGGTCATTTGGGAAAGTTCAAGGTCACTGGAAGAAAATTTTCATAAGTCATGTTTGATACATATCTTTTATAGATACACTTGGTAGGTTCTCATTTCACACAAAGATTGCCCATGACACAAAGATGCGTCATGACCTTGATCCAAGGTCATTTAGAGAAGTTCTAGGTCACTGGTAGAAAAATTTCACAATGCGTGTCCGGTCCATATCTTTCTTATGCATAAACTTGGTAGGTTCTCATTTCACACAAAGATTGCCCATGACACAAGGGTATGTCATGACCTTGACCCAGGGTAATTTAGGGAAGTTCAAGGTCACTGGTAGAAAAATTTCATAATTCATGTCTGGTCCATATTTTTCTTATGGATAATCTTGTTAGGTTTTTATTTCACAAAAAGTTTGCCCATGACCCAAGGGTGTGTCATGACCTTGACCCAAGGTTATTTTGGGAAATTTCAAGGTCAATGGAAGAAAAATTTCATAATTCGTGTCCGGTCCATATCTTTCTTTTGGATAAACTTGGTAGGTTCTCATTTCACTGAAAGATTGCCCATGACCCAAGGGTGTGTCATGACCTTGACCCAAGGCTATTTGGGTAAGTTCAAGGTCACTGGAATAAAAATTTCATAATTTTTGATTTTGACACATTTCTTTATTATGGAAAAACTTACTTCTGAAAAACCCAGCGGGGGGTATTTCGTCCCGTTTGGACAGTTCTAGTTAAATCCCGGAAACAGACCTCTTGTTTCTTATAATGAGAAAAATCCATTCATCCATCAGTTGAAAGCTGGAAACTCAGACCATCTGCAGAATTTTATTAATTCGTTTAATTGCCAAGTTAAACTTCTGATATTTACCCTGAATATTATTCAAATGACGCTCAAATGAAAGTGCAAACTATGAGTGAAGAACATAATTAAATTTTTATAATTTCAATTATTACATGGTACTCATATTAAACAATGTTTGAATGAAAAGTTGTAGTTTTTATAAATAACAACATTTATACATGCAATGTATATTAATATTTAAAAAAAAAATATCTTGTAAGTTGTTTTTTGTTTTGTTTTATATTACAGTGAAATGTGACATGACTTTTTATATGTGAAAAAGGTCGTTGCTAGAATGATTTTTTTCTTCTTTTTTTTTCGTCCTCCGTAAAACTAAAAATAAAATTATGGTCGCCTGATGGTGATTTAATATATCATAATAAAGTATTTTATTTTTGTATTATACATATAATTTCATGCACACTATTCATAAATCTCCATTAATTGTTAAATTCAGTCTAAAAATGTTTATCATTTTAATTATACCCCCCGCAAACGAATTTTGGGGAGTAAATACGAATCACCTTGTCCATCTGTCCGTCCGTCCGTCTGTCTGTGCAATCATGTCCGGTCCATATCTTTCTTACAGAGGGACATTAGAATGTACTACTACACACTAAAATTGCTCATGACCTAAGAGTGTGTCATGACCTTGACCCAAGGTCATTTGGGAAAGTTCAAGGACACTGGAAGAAAAATTTCATAATTCGTGTCGGGTCCATATCTTTCTTATGGATAAACTTGGTAGGTTCTCATTTTACACAAAGATTGCCCATGACCTAAGGGTGTGTCATGACCTTGACCCAAGGTCATTTGGGAAAGTTCAAGGTCACTGGAAGAAAATTTTCATAAGTCATGTTTGATACATATCTTTTATGGATAAACTTGGTAGTAACGGTGAAATGTTTACTAAATTTTGTAAACGTTTAAACGGATAGCAGTAATTGAAACAATACTGTTTAAACGGGAGATATTCTATGTTGGATTTTAATGGCTACTTACTCATGAAAGTCGAATTTGATAATCAATTCTTTTACTTTAATATAAGTTTGAGTTATTTTTACAAATTTATTGTTGGTTATTGTGATTTAATAGTAAGAATTTGAGGCGCATTAAATTCATTCACTTACGACCTCGTCACCCATTTGCTTGGATTGTTTGGCTACCGGACGTAGTAAAGATGGATCTTTTAATCATGAAAGAAGTAAAAAAGGACCTGCTGACTATTTTTAAACTTTTCAAAGACTTTCAAAAATATATTCAAAATATAATTATCAAGTTTTATATTTTAAGTGTCGTTAAACATCGCTCGTATTAGCAACTCGGAAATATGAATTATGTTAGCCCGTATCGGGTTTTAGATATTCTCATTCTATATGTTTCCAGTTTAGATTGTTGCTTATCAAATTGTCAAAGTCAGTGTTTCTTTTGTAAATTTTGAAATAAAACAATTTGCTTGTGGTCAAAATTTTTTTCTGAAGACATTGATAATGACCTTCGTGTAAACGTTGACTGAAACTGTAAACATTTAGAGCATAATCGAAACGTCTCCGTTTACACGTGTAATCGTTTCGCCCTTACTTGGTAGGTTCTCAATTCACACAAACATTGTCCATGACCCAAGGATGTGTCATGACTTGAACCAAGGTCATTTGGGAAAGTTCAAGGTCACTGGAAGAAAATTTTCATTATTCCTGTCTGGTCAATATCTTTTTTATGGATGAACTTGGTATGGTTTCTATTTCACACAAAGATTGCCCATGACCCAAGGGTATGTCATGACCTTGACCCAAGGTCATTTTGGGAAATTTCAAGGTCAATGGAAGAAAAATATCATAATTCATGTCCGGTCCATATCTTTCTTATGGATAAACTTGGTATGTTCTCATTTCAAACAAAGATTGCCCATGACCCAAGGGTGTGTCATGACCTTGACCTAAGGTCATTTTGGGAAATTCAAGGTCACTGGAAGAAAATAAACAATAAACTTTACTGAAGCAAATAAAGTATAAAATTTGGACCTCCTCCCAAATACTTAAAAAACATTGACGGATTTGACCCCACTATCATTGTTTTTATTATGTTCCCAAAACAGAGTTTGGGAACATATTGTTTTTACTGTGTTTCTTCTTTTTCTTTTTTTTTCTTATTTCTTCTCCGGACTTTTTTGTCCGCAAATGTTCTCAGAAACTGTTCACCCAACTGAGCGAAAAGCGAATACCTTTTTAGGGTTAATAGGTGTGTAGTGTAGGTGGTCGCAGCGAAGGTCATTTTTGCGCGCATACGCATGCACGTGCAGGCGCGTGCAACACGCAAAATTTCTTATATCCTTAAAATAGCTATAACTTTTATATTTTTTGATGAAATAATGTGAAACTCATTATATAAGGATATATGAATAGCGTAGATAAAATGACACACTCAAATAAGCACGAACTTGCATGTGCGCTTCGCTCTGATTGGCTGATACAAAAAACTCAATATCTTTTCTGTTTTTTTTTAAGAAATGCTATGAAATTTGAAATACAGGCATACTTTAGAATGTCCTACAATATGATATATAACAATTGTCATGAAAACATGCACGTGCATATGCGCTACAATCTGATTGGCTTAAACTTTAAAGGGCTATAACTCCCTTGTTTTTTAACCAAACATGATAGAATTTAGAACATAGAGAGACATAGTTGACTCCTACAAGAAGGTTTGGTCATCATGCACCAGCATTGACGTGTGCTTTGCTCTAATTGGCTGAAATAATAATCTCTATATCTTTTTTTGTTTTTTGACGAAATGTTTTGAAATTTAAAACATAGTCATGCATTAAGATATTCTTCAATATGATATATAATATTTTCATGAAATCACGTGCGCTGAAATCTGATTGGCTGAAATTTAAAATGGCTATAACTCCCTTACATTTCAACATAACAGGATGGGATTTAGAACATAGAGAGATATAAAAAGCTCCTACAAGAAGATATAGTCATTATGCACGTGCATGCATGTGCACTTTTCTCTGATTGGCTGAAACAAAAATCTCAATATCTTTTTTGTTTTTTGACGAAATGTTTTGAAATTTAAACATAGTCATGCATTAAGATATCCTACAATATGATATATAATATTTTCATGAAATCACGTGCATGCATGTGTGCTGAAATCTGATTGGCTTAACATTTGAATGGTTATATGCCCTTATTTTCCAACCAAATAGGATGGGATTTAAAATAATGATAGACATAATGTCATATTTAATAGAGCTTAAAGGGAATATAGCACCAAAAGGGAGTTGGGGAGCGTTTGGGGAACATCTGTAACGGTACCCGTTACAATTAGCCATAGTTTCATTTGTTTTCATTTTTTTCCTCCTGTTTGTCAGGAAATTGTGGGCTGGATTTTTTTTTACTGAGATGTGAACCCCCCTCCCCAGTCCTGAAAAAAAATTCTGGATCTGCATCAGTATTGGCAGTAACTGAATGTCACATCGACAACGGCAGATAACTTCACTATATGAAATTTGTCTAGTGTAGCACGCGATGATCTTTGACCCTTTTTGAACTTTAACCCATAATCATTTGAATTTATTTTACCCCCACTATACTTAAACTTGTACTTACTGACTGTCATACTGGTCTCGTCAACTTCATGAAATATAATCCAATTATAACACAAAATGAATTAATCCAATACACACCAGACTGCAGCATGTGCTAATGCTATCCCATTTGGCAAACCTTCATCGATTCAGTCACCTTATTAGATGAAGTGGGAATCGACAGAGGTAGGCTGAATGGTGTTTAATCTAAAAATATGATAATGGATGATGCAACCCAATGTAATGTAGAATTTTTCCAAAAGGAGTTCACATGTTAACCATGTTAACATGTATAGTACAAGAACAAATTTTAAATTAATTCATAACAAATGAAGTTTTATCAAAACTTTTTCATCTCTAAGCCTATTCTAAAAAAGGTATGTGCTGTGTGTTTGTGGTGTTGAGGGGGGGGGGGGGGATTTGTAAATTTTAAAAGGTCCTATTATGAGCAAAACATTTATCAAAATCTAATTTATGTCATTAATTAAATTCAAAGTGGTAATGAATTAAGCATGTAAAATACATATTATAAGAGGTTCTGAGTATATGTCACAGGGTCTGAGAATTTTCATAGTCAATTTAACGAATATATACATGTTTGTGTAAATTTTAGAATTATTTTGACTTTTCCTTGGAAAGCCGCCCAATATGTACGAGTATGTATTTAGAGGCAAACACTTTAGTGCGGGTATTACTGTCTCAGTATTACTGTCTCATGACAACATCTAGTATTTCTATGGAATCATTGTTAGGTTGTGTAGATTCAAATTTGTTAAAATTTTGACCTCCGAGAGTAGGGCGCGGTCAAAATTGGCAATCAAAATTTTATATAGAAATATATATAGAAAACAATACTCAGGTGACCTATAAGGCCCGTGGGCCTCTTGTTGACAGATTTATGCCCCTTGGACTTGGAAGAATTCCAATTTGGGGGGAGGGGAGCATAATATTTTACAAACATCTCATATTAGTTAATGAGTTAATTTTTTGATAGATGCCTAAGAGAAAGTCACTCACTGGCAGTAAAGAGCGCAAGAGGGATGCTATGAGGAAGAGGCAAAAGAGACTTCAGTCCTGCCCTGATCCTCCATTAGAAGAAACACTGACAGTGGATGCAGCTGCTCCTGGTTCAGAGTGTGGCTCTATAGGGTTGCCACCTACTTCGCTAAAACCCTTGGCCAGGGTGCAGGCCTCTCCTAGTGAGAAAATGCACTCAGCCCCGAGGTTGTCACCTCCTCGGGGAAGTCGTCTGATTGTCCCAAAGGACAAGGTAGCATCCCCTGACTCCCCAGCGCGGGTTTGTACTCCACCGAGAGTACCTGAATCGGACATTTGGATGATGTCTGGTTCAGCAGGTCAGGCGCAGCTGATACCTCCCAAGGGGGAAGAGGTCAGCAGGGCTTTAAAAAAAGATGTAAGGCACAGAGAGGAAAACAAAGGAAATATAGAGGAAAACAAAGGAAATATAGAGGAAAATAAAGGAAATGTAGAGGAAAATAAAGGAAATGTAGAGGAAAACAAAGGAAATATATTAGAAACTAAGAAAATGATAGAGGAATCAGAGAAATTTGAAAAGAAATCAGAATTTGAAAAGAAATCAGAAATTTGTGATAGAGAATCTAAAGAATCTGTCCAGGTATATAGACAAGATGTTAGAGCAAGTGAAGGTAAATGTTTGAGAAATCAGAATTTGTCTGTTCAAGGCTCATTTCATCAGGGAGATCCAATGTTTGGTGAAAATGCTGGAACTCAGTGTGTAGCTAACTCTTTAACAGCACTGGCATATCATCAACTGAAGAATTGTGAACAATGGCAATCAGCAGATATGAACAAAATATTGGCAACAGGAGATGAGTTGTATTCATATTTACAGTGCAGTTCTACAGTTGCAAGCAGATACCTTTTAGTAAGTGAGTTGCCTCAGTTTTTCGAATGCTTTGGTAGACTGTATGAGTTTAAAGCAAACGAGTCTTTACCAACTCTGATAAACTTAGCAAATGTAGTACTGGATTATGCTGAATTCAATGCTCATGAATTGTCAGAGGCACTTCAAATAGCCCTTGATGACAGTGATGGGTGTTTTGTATGTTTTGGCGGAAATACATTTTTGATAGGGAAATCACACAATAATTTTTTCACATTTGATTCCCACTCAAGGTCTTCTGCAGGTTTTCAAAGTGTAAACGGTAGAAGTACACGAGTTTTGTACGAATCCGTTCAAGATTTATGCAATCATGTTCTGTCTTTAGCTAGGTCAATGGGTTATACTGAAGCAATTGAGTGTGAAATAACTGGAGTGCAATGTTCAGCTCGACAGCTACAAAATGATGATGAGGTAGAATTTGTTGGGAGTGAGAACCGTCAGATAAGATTTTTACCACTTTCATGTGATCAAAAGAAAACACTATGTGAAATCTTTGGAATACCATTTTCTGTGAATGAGTGTGAAAATCAACATCAGTATGGACAGGAAATTACAGTACCAAAGAGCACTGTACCAGTTGAGCCAGATGGAAATTGTTTCTTTCGAGCAATCTCATTCTGTTTGACGGGAAAGCAAGACTACCATCAGACAATACGTTTAGCAATATGCAATCACCTGTTGGAAAATGGTTTACTTTTCACATCTTTCTTAAGGTCAGGTGAAAATTCTGTAGAAAACCACATTTCTGTGTCGGGCATGCTCATGGATGGAAAGTGGGCAACTGAAGTAGAGATTCTAGCACTATCCCATTTACTGAAAAGTGAAATTCATACATACTCACAGAACAGATGGGTCACTTATTCTGGACAAATGGTGAATTCAGAAGAAAACATGTTCTCACAGAGGGGCATTTATCTAGATCATATAAATCAAAATCATTATAATGTTGTTACATCCATTACAAATGGAGGAGAAATTGATACAGAGAAAAACCAGAAGAAACGACAACAAGAATGCATTTTATTACAAAATGAAAGATACAAAATTTCAGATGTTAGTGCTGAAAAAAAGAAATTGTTGAGGAAAAACTTGAAGTACAGAACAGACCCAAAATTTAAAACAAAATGCATTGCAGATGCTAAGAAAAGATACAAAAATGATAAAAACTATCGTGAAAATTCAAAACAACTAGGTATTAACAGATATAAAACTGACCAGCTACACAAAGAAAAAGTGAAAGAAAGAAGTAAACAAAAGTATGAAACAAACAAGCTTCACAAAGAGAATGTCAAACAAAGAAGCAGAGAGAAGTATAAAACAAACCAGGCACACAAAGAGGACATCAAACAAAGAAGCAGACAGAAGTACGAAACAAATCAGACCCACAAAGAGGATGTCAAACAAAGAAGCAGACAGAAGTATGAAACAAATCAGACCCACAAAGAGGATGTCAAACAAAGAAGCAGACAGAAGTATGAAACAAACCAGGCTCACAAAGAGGATGTCAAGCAGAGAAGCAAAGAGAAGTATAAAACAAACAACGCACACAAAGAAGACGTCAAACAAAGAAGCAGACAGAAGTATGAAATAAACCAGACACACAGAGAGGAAGTCAAACAAAGGAGCAGAGAGAAGTATAAAACAAATCATACCCATAAAGAGGAAGTTAAACAAAGAGGCAGACAAAAGTATAAAACAAACAAACAACATCAAGAGAAGGTTAAAAAAGCCAGTAAAATTAAATATCATTCCAGTGCAGAAACAAAGGAACAGAAAAAGGAATCGGTACAAAAACAAAGACAAGCCTTGTATGAAATGCTTGAAAATATCGATGAAGTAGTGAAATCATTTAAAAATTGTGTTGGACATGGACCTGAATATGTATGTTGCTGCTGCCATCGCCTTTTGTTTGAAAATCAGGTACAAGGATGTACGCTTCAAATGTATGAGAAAAATATAAAGGCAGATCATGTTGCAAATTTATGCATTGATAAGAAATATGTTCATACTTGTGCATCTGGATGTTCTCCTTATTGTCCCAAAGCAAGAACATGGATTTGTTTTACATGCCATAGAAAAATTTTAAGTGGAAATGTTCCGGCTGAAGCAGCTTTCAATAAAATGTGTTTGGAAGATATTCCACCAGAACTCAATAGCCTGAATACTTTAGAGCAGCATTTAATTGCTCTGCATATACCATTCATGAAAGTAACCATGCTTCCAAAAGGTGGCCAACAAAATGTACATGGACCTGTTGTATGTGTGCCATCAAACATTAAAAAAACAAGCAGTTTACCTCTGAATGAAAATGAAAATCTCGTGTTACGAGTTAAACTGAAACGAAAGTTGTCATACAAGGGATATTATGAATATCAGTTTGTAAATCCAAATCACGTGAAAATTGCTCTCAACTACCTGAAAGAAAACAATCAGTGGTATCATGATGTTGAAATCAACACAACATGGGAGAAGGATAATGACCAAAGTAACTTATTCAGCCAGGCAGAAGCATTAGACAATGAAGAAATAATTGAGGAACAGAATAGTGTAATTCAAGAAGTTGCCACAGATACTTGTTTACAGCCTGTAGATATTGCGCAAGAAGTTCTTGATCACTACTTTGATGATGTTTACAATCTTGCTCCAGGTGAAGGACAGAATCCAGTAAGAATGTTGCAAGAGGAGGGCAATGAAGCAAAAACTTTTCCTCATTTATTTCCTACTGGAAAATATTCATGGAATGAAAGTCGAGATGTAAGGATTACCCTTTCTCGATATTTTAACAACAGACTGATGAATGCAGATAACAGATTTGCAAAGGATACCAATTACATTTTCTTTTGTCAGTACTTATCTGAATTGAACCAGGTAATTGAGAAAACACAAATTTCAATTCGCAAGTCTGTATCGAAACTTGATGGAGGGATACCTGTCACGTCAGAAATGTTACAAAATCCTGTTCTGCTTGCAAGACTGCTTAAGAGTGATGAGGCTATGCGATTTATGCAACCAATTAGAGGAACACCTGCATATTGGTCAAGTACACAAAAAGATCTTTTTGCTATGCTTCGACAACTTGGAATCCCCACATGGTTTTGTTCTTTTTCTGCAGCAGAATTCAGGTGGAATGAAATACTGGGTTCAATAATGCTACATATGAATGACAATAGAAATCCCTCTGATCTAGATTGGTCTGAAAAAAGTGAAATTCTGAGAAGCAATCCTGTAACGGTTGCTAGAATGTTTGAACATAGGTTCCATATATTCCAGAACAATGTAATAATGTCACCAGCAAAACCCATAGGAACTATTGTAGATTACTTTGTACGAGTTGAGTTTCAGCAGAGGGGTTCTCCTCATATGCACTGCTTGTACTGGGTTGAGAATGCTCCAAAATTAGATGAGGACAGTGAGGAGACTGTTTGTCATTTCATTGATAGGCATATTACATGTGCTCTGCCATCGGAGGACATTGACCAAGAACTTAGACAAATTGTATTGGATGTACAACAACACAGCAAAGGACACTCAAAATCATGTAGGAAGAAAGGAACAGAATGTAGGTTCAATTTTCCAAGACCGCCTTCAGAGTGCACATTCATTTCAAGACAATTGGAACAAAATGTGGATGATTCAAGTAGCGAGTTAGGAAGTGTGCAAGCAAAGGAGATTTTGTTGAAGGTGTGGAATGAAGTAGTGGATGATGCTAATGCATGTAAAACAACAGAGGCGATATTTAGCAATATTAACCTATCACAGGAGTTGTATGAAAAAGCACACAGAGTATTGGCCTCTAAAACAACGACAGTTTTGAAACGAAATCCAACAGAAATGTGGACAAATCAATACAACCCATGTCTGCTCAAAAGCTGGGATGCTAATATGGATATACAGTATGTATTGGACCCTTTCAGCTGCATTGTCTACATTATATCATACATTTCAAAGTCTGAGAGGGAAATGGGAATGCTATTAAAGCAAACTCAAATAGAAGCAGCAGAGGGAAATTTGAGTGCACATGATACCATCAAGAGGGTAGGATCAGCTTATCTAAATCACAGAGAGGTCAGTGCACAGGAAGCAGTATACAGGGTGTGCAATCTTAAGATGAAAGAAAGTTCACGAAAAGTCATTTTCATACCTGTTGGGGAAAATCCAACTCGTTTGAGTAAGCCTCTTGCACAAATAAAAAAGAATCAGCAAGTTGAGGTTGGTGAAAATGATTTAATAGCAGATGACAATGATGATGAAGAAGATAGTATGTGGATGACAAATATTGTGGACAGATATGAAAACCGTCCGGAGTTAAATCTTTTCCATAAAATGTGTCTCGCTGAATTTTGTTCAGAGTACAGAGTGCTTAGTAAATCTCAGATTCCTAAGGGCAAAAAAGATGGTGTGTATGAATTGAGAAATGGAAAGGGTTTCATTCAAAAGAGAAGTAGAGGCAAACCTGCTGTTATACGATATCCAAGATTCCATCGAGATAATGCACCTGAGAAATATTATCAGTGTCTGCTACAACTTTTTCTTCCATACTGGAATCTGAATCAGTTGAGACCAACTGGATTTGATTTGTACCAGACATTTTATGAGAGTGGACATGTGAGAGTGAAACCAAACACAAACTTAGAAAAAGTAAAAAACATAGTGGATAGTAATCATGCTTACTTTTCAAAAAGTGAGGATGATATTGAAAATGCCCAGGATGCATTAGAAATGCTTGGTGAACCAGAGGACGCATGGGCAAGTTTATGTCCAGAAACAGAATTGAATAGAAGAGAATGTTTGAATGAAAAATCAAGAAATGAGCAGGAGAATACAGAATCAGAGGTCACAAATGAAATTGAGTGCAGTGGTTCTGAAGATGCTATATATCATTTAAGGGAAACTCAAACCACCAGAAAAGAGATGCTACCTTTACTGTGCAGTTTGAATGACAAACAGAAGCTGATTTTTTATGCTGTTCATGAATGGTGTATCAAGAAAATATCTGGAGACAATGTAAAACCTATGTACATTTTTATAACTGGAGGAGCAGGGACAGGGAAAAGCCATCTGATTAAGACAATACACTACGAAGCATCTCGTCTCTTTGAAAAATCACTGCCTTCTCCAAATGCAGTATCAGTGATTCTCACAGCATTTACAGGAACAGCTGCATTCAATATTGGAGGAAATACCATACATCATGTGTTTTCTTTAACAAAAGCTTTACCAATTCCATATCAACCCTTGAAGGAACAAAGTTTGAGTGGGATAAGAACCAGACTAGAACATTTGCAGATTTTGGTCATTGATGAGGTTTCCATGGTGTACAAAAGACTCTTGTATTACATTCATGAACGACTTGTCCAAATAAAAAAGTGTAAAGAACCATTTGGTGGCGTATCTGTGATAGCAGTTGGAGATTTTTATCAACTTCCACCTGTTAAACAGCGAAAAGATGAGAGGTTGTATAAAGAAAATGGTTCATATCCAATTGACTACTGGCTAGATCTCTTCAAAATTGTGGAGTTGGACGAAATAATGCGACAACGTGAAGATAAAGCATTTGCAACTGTTCTGAATTCACTGCGTATTCGAACATGTGAAGAACCCTTATCAGATGAAGCATTGGAAACACTGCGGGAATGCATCAGAGAAGGACCAGATGATGTTCTTCATGTTTATTCTACAAACCAAGAGGCAAATGAATACAATCTTAAAATGTTGCATGGGAATTGTGAGGAATTAATTGAAGTGCATGCTGATGATTATCAGAAAGACAAAACAACAGGAAAATTAACTTTACGTGACAAACCTTTAGTTAGTACCCGAGTTGATGGTCTCTCTGCTTCCTTACTTTTGGCTGTGAATGCAAGAGTAATGCTAACACGAAATGTAAATGTTGAGGATGGACTAGTGAATGGTGCAATGGGATATATTTCAAGTTTTATGTTTAAAAGAACAAAGCCTGCACATGCAGTAGAAGTAGTTGAAGTCATTTTTGATAGTTCCAGTATTGGTAAAATACAAGGGAAGAAAACACCAAAAGGAAATATTGTCCCAATTAAAAGAGTCGAGGAAGAGATAAATGAGAAAAATATAAAGAGTGTTGTCAGGCATCAATTTCCACTGAAACTGTCATGGGCATGCACAGCACATAAAGTTCAAGGCATGACTGCCAAGAATGTTGTTGTGAATTTAGATCGGACTTTCTCTCCTGGTCAAGCATATGTTGCCATCAGCCGAGTAACTTCAAAAGATGGTCTTTTCATTGAGACAAATGATGAAAGTGTCCTGCAGAAAAAAATTTATGCTGATTTAGATGTGAAATTAGCCCTCAATAGAATGGAGAGATACATTTTAGATGAAGAATGGACATGCAATTTAACAAAGTTTCGAAATTACAAAACAATTCTTTTGTTTAATGTACAGAGTTTGAGAGGACACTTTCAGGAGATGAATTGTGACAACAGGTTAATGAAAGCTGATTTTGTATGTTTAACAGAAACATGGCTGAGAGAACATGAGAACATTCAAGATATTGAAATTTCAGGGTTTGACTTTCACCATATTGCACGTAACCAGTGTTACAATGATAGTGAAGATGTGATGACAAGATTGAAAACAGCTAAAGGTGGTGGGGTTGGCGTGTACAAGAAGAAAACAAATGAGACAATCTTGATCAATGCTTTAGAATACAAGAATGTAGAGGGATTAACTGTAGAAATACATGAGGAGGATATTGCAATCATTGTGCTCTACCGACCAAGTGTACTGCCTGTAAACAGTTTTCTCGACACATTGCAAAAAGTGGTGGATTTTTACAAGAAACGCTTTAGCAACTTGATTATTATTGGTGACATGAATGAAGATGCTAAAGTGCAAGGACCCATACAAACGTTTTTTGAATCAATGGGATTTATGCAATTAGTGCACTTTTACACAACAGAAGGTGGAACAATATTAGATCATGTATATGTTACTGGTTCTCTGGAAGCCTGTGTGCACAAAAAATCATTGTTTTTCAGTTATCACGAAGCCATTGAAATTCATGTGAGAAATCAATAAAATGAAAAAAGTTCAGACTAATTTTTAGTTCACATTTTTTTGAACAGAATTTACTTTTCATCTTGCTTGATGAGAAATGGATCTAGTCAATCTATTATCAGACATAAACTTTATTTCAAAGTCATTGGTCCTTATACTAAGTTTAGATTTTTCTCTATATTCAATTCGAATTTTGGTACCTTTTCTATGGTTAACAGACCAATTGACATTGTTGGAATGACATATTATTTTTTTTATTAATAATTAAGAAGGGAATATCTTTGTAAAGAAGACCATAGTCTTGAAATTATGTGATATCAAGTATTATATGTTTGTAATATTTGTGTTTTTATTGTGTTTAGAAATCTTCGTTGAGATCAAGATTAGATTCCACATCCATTTTCAATGATCAGACTTCCATGCAGTAAAGTCTAGATGTTTTGAAGATAGAAAACATCTACAAATTGAAGGTAATATATCAACATAAAGTTTTGATGAATGTCTAACATGTAGTACAGTGTAGTATTTCGAGAGGGTTTATTTGCAAGATATAAACATGATAAAGATATTTAACTGAAAAGGAAAATTTTATTAAATATTTCATCAAACATACGTGTGAAAGGAGGCTCATTACACCACTTTTTGATGATTAAATACTTCACAAAAAATTGAACAGGTACCCTACTTACAAGCCCGAAGGGCTTGTAAGTGTCTGTTGAGACTGTAGCTTTACTGGTTTATACTTATAACAAACTAACAGAAAAGTAGCAGTTTGTTCTTCAAACATTAAAACAGCAATTAGAATAATAATCCTTGATTAAGTCACTTTTTTCTGGCAATATACATATTGCAATAAGATTGCAACTAAAGGAGTAGTTTTTAATAAAATTTACAGAATTTCAATTTTAATTAAGACACCACAATGATTAGTGGGTGCCCTATAGTAATCACTCTGTCTGTCTGTCTGTCATTCTTCCTTCCACAAATTTTCTGGCTTTTCCCAATAACTTTTTTTTGGTCGCCCATTTAAGATCAAAGAGCCATAGCTCATTTGATAGTCACTTTCGCCTACTCTAGTAGTGATTTTTAGGTCACCTGAGTAAACTCAGGTGACCTATTGCTATCACTTTTCGTCCGTCGTCGTTCGTCGTTCGTCGTGCGTCGTGCGTCGTGCGTTAACATTTGAACATTTTCAGCTTCTTCTCTGAAACCACTGAACCAATTTCAACCAAATTTGGCATATAGCATCTATGGGTGAAGGGGAACAAAAATTGTGAATTTCATGGGCCCTGCCCCCCTGGGGCCTGGGGGGTGGGGCAAAAACCACTAAAATTAGTGCAATCTTTAAAAATCTTCTTCTTTACTCCTGGACATCAAGCAGTCAAACTGTTTGCATGATTGTAATCAGCATTGAGTCCTCTACCAAAATTGTGAAATTCATGGCCCCGGGGTCAGGGGTTCTGGTGTTAGGGTGGGGCTCTATAGATTATATAGTGAAAATACATAAATTCTATGAAAATCTTCTTCTCTGCTCCTGGGTATTAAATAAACTAACTAAGTGCATAGTTATGATGAGCAAGAGTGCCTCTACCAAAATTGTTAATTTTATGGCCCCAGGGTCAGGGGTTCTGGTGTTAGGGCGGGGCTCTATAGATTATATAGTGAAATTTCATGAATTCTTTGAAAATCTTCTTCTCTGCTCCTGGGTATTAAATAAACTAACTAAGTGCATAGTTATGATGAGCAAGAGTGCCTCTACCAAAATTGTGAATTTTATGGCCCCAGGGTCAGGGGTGCTGGTGTAAGGGGGGGGGGAGCTCTATAGATTACATAGTGAAAATACTTGAATTCTTTGAAAATCTTCTTCTCTGCTCCTGGGTAATAAATAAACTAAATAAGTGCATAGTTATGATGAGCAAGAGTGTCTCTACCAAAATTGTGAATTCTATGGCCCCAGGGTGAGGGGTTCTGGTGTAAGGGGGGGGGGGGCTCTATAGATTATATAGTGAAATTACATGAATTCTTTGAAAATATTCTTCTCTGCTCCTGGGTATTGAATTAACTAACTAAGTGCTTTGTTATGATGAGCAAGAGTGGTTCTACCAAAATTGTGAATTTGATGGCCCCAGGGTCAGGGGTTCAGGTGTTAGGGCGGGGCTCTATAGATTATATAGTGAAAATGCATTTATTCTTTGAAAATCTTCTCTGCTTCTGGGTATTAAATAAACAAAATAAGTGCATAGTTATGATGAGCAAGAGTGCCTCTTCCAAAATTGTGAATTTTATGGCCCCAGGGTCAGGGATTCTAGTGATAGGGTGGGGCTTTATTGATTATACAATAAAAATACACTAAATCTTTGAAAGTTTTCTTCTCTGCTCCTTGGTATTAAGCAGATGAACTACCTATGTAGTTATGATGAGTAAGGGTCCTAATCTTCCAGAATTGTGAATTTCAAGGCCCCAGGGTCAGGGGTACCATAAAGGAGGGGGGGGGGGCTGTACTTATATATTGAAACTGGATGAATTGTTTGAAATCTGCTCCTTGGTATTTATCAAATATTTTTGAAAAGCAAGGGTGCCTTTTCAAAAATTGTGCAATGTGTGGATCTAGGCCTAAGGGTCAGGGGTTCATGTGTGATTGGGGCATTACTGATCATGCTGAATATTGCTGATTACTTGAAATGCATTTTTTGTTCCCCTACCCTGCCTATGGGTATTAAGTAAACAAACTAAGCAACTGCTAAGTGTATTGTTATGATGATCAATGGTGCCTATTTCAAAATTGTGAATGCCATAGCATCTGGATTAAAACATGAATCAAATTCAATCACTGGAAAGTTGTTGCATAATGCTCAGGTGACCTATAAGGCCCATGGGCCTCTTGTTTAAATACTTTTCTTAACCAAAATTTTGTCATACAATGTTAGTTTATACATGCCTTAAAGCAACTCACACAAAAATAATACTCAATTATTAATAGTTCCCTAATATAATAGTTATAAAAATTGTTCAGTTTATATGGAGAATGTAGTAAATACTGAGGTACCCCCCTAAACAATGACAAACTGTAGGAAAAGACCACCCTTAACCAGAAAAACACATCTGTCTCAATTTTATCCATTTGGTTATCAAGACTTCTTGGCGTGGTGGTATGTTTGCTGGACTGAAGACATAACGATCGTAAGTTCGAGTCTCACAGTGCACGTTACTTAATTACAATTTCATTTTTTTTTCTATGGTTCATTTTCCTTTGTTTTCTTTTATTTAATAAATACATGTTTAAATAATTTTTAAGATATGTATAATACAACATTGCATAAAAGATTAAAAAAAAAAATGCTGGATTGATGACATAACAATCTTGAGTACAAGTCTCACAGTGCGTGTTACTTAATTTTGATTTTTTTTTTCTCTGTGTGCATTTTCCTATGTTTTCTTTCATTTTATAAATACATGTATAAATAATTTTTAAAAGAGATATTTAATACAACATTGCATATTGAAAGTATTTTGGGGAAAACAGTCTTAAACTATTTTAATAACCCAAAGTCATAGCTGTTAGCCTGTATTATTTTTAAAATTTCAAACAATCTTGTTTAGAGCAAGTAAAATTACTGTCATGCAACAGACTTGCAACTTTCAAAATATAACACTGGTTCACAAATGATTACATACATGGAGTTTGATTTTGAATTGAAAAGCTTTGTGTATAATCTATAAATAGAAACAAGTGATTTTCTTTTAATACTTGAGTAGGCCGAATCGTCTGTAAGGTAGCTATGGCTCTTTGGTTCTTTGCTTTCTTTCAATAAGAGTACCAAATCCTCTGATGTGCACATGTAGAGTTGAGTACTGAATGGGTAGGCATCATCTGATTGGCTGAATTCAGGTAAGTAATTATCTTAGTCTAACACAGTTGGCCGCAGTAGGGTGTCATCAGTTCAGAAGGTCACAGTATCCAAGACGCTGAGGTTGCAGGACTCAAATTTCATACATGTACTCGGGTAAGTGTAAAGTCTTTAAAAATTACTAAATTGACTAATTCCAAGGTAGGTAACAATATGAGTATAGGAGTGAGAGTACCAAACCTCGGATGTGCACATGGCTTTATTTGTGGTGCATGTAGAGTCGAGTACTGAATGGGTAGGCATTATCTAATTGGCTAAATTCAGGTAAGTAATTATCTTAATTTTAAAGTAAAAATATTAATGTTTGAAATGAATGATGGAATGGGGAAATATTATAGAAAGTATAGAAACGGCAGGGGAAGTTTGAGGAGTGGGGGTTTATTTTTGACATAACATGTTATTTACTGCTGATCTCTCAAAGTTGCGGAAAAGGGCCATTTTGACCTATAAACGCCATGGGACCCTATATTTTTAGCTCACCTGAGCCGAAGGCTCAAGTGAGCTTTTCTGATCAAAATTTGTCCGCCGTCTGTTGTTGTCTTTGTCGTCGTCGTTGTCGTAAACTTTTCACATATTCATCTTCTTCTCCAGAACCAATGGGCCGATTTCAACCAAACTTGGCACAAAGTATTTTTGGGTGAAGGGGATTCAAGTTTGTTCAAATGAAGGGCCACGCCCTTTTCTAAGGGGTGATAATCATGATTTTTAAAAAATAATAATGGCATTTTAACATAATCTTCTTCTCAAGAACCACTGGGCCAGGAAAGATGAAACTCGTGTGGAATCATCCTCAGGTAGAGTAGATTCAAGTTTGTTTAAGTCATGACCCCCCGGGGTAGGGCGGGGCTAAAATGGCCAATCAAAGTTTTACATAGGATATTTATCGGAAAAATCTTTTAATAATCTTCTTCTCAAGAACCACTGGGCCAAGAAAGAAGAAACTCATGTGGAATCATCCTCAGGTAGAGTAGATTCAAGTTTGTTCAAATCATGACCCACGGGGGTAGAGCGTAGCCACAATGGCTGATTAAAGTTTTATATAGGAATACATAAGAAAAATCTTTTTAAAATCTTCTCAAGAACCATTGGGTCATTAAAGATGAAACTCATGTGGAAGCATTCTCAGGTAACGTAGATTCAAGTTTGTTCAAATCACGACCCGGGGGATAGGACAGGGCCAAAATGGTTGATCAAAGTGTAACATAGGAATACGTAGGAAAAATCTTTTAAAAATCTTCTTCTCCAAAACCATTGGGCCAGGAAAGATGAAACTCGTGTGGAATCATCCTCAGGTAGAATAGATTTAAGTTTGTTCAAGTCATGACCCCCGGGGGTGGGGCGGAGCTAAAATAGCCGATCAAAGTTTTACATAGAAATATATAGGAAAAATCTTTTAAATATCTTCTTCTCAAGAACCACTGGGCCAGGAAAAATGAAACTCATGTGGAATCATCCTCAGGTAGTGTAGATTCAAGTTTGTTCAAGTCGTGGCCCCCGGGGGTAGGGCGGGGCCAAAATGGCTGTTCAAAGTTTGTATAGGAATATATAGGAAAAATCTTTAAAAATCTTCTTCTCAAGAAGCACTGGGCCAGGAAAGATGAAACTTATGTTGAATCATTCTCAGGTAGTGTAGATTCAAGTTTGTTCAAGTCATGACCTGCGGGGGTAGGGCGGAGCCAAAATGGCCAATCAAAGTTTTACATAGGAATATATAGGAGAAATCTTCTCAAGAACCATTAAAAACAGGAAAGATGAAACTCATGTGAAATTATCCTCAGGTAGTGTAGATTCAAGTTTGTTCAAGTCATGACCCCGGGGTAAGGGTGTGGCAAAAATAGCTGACGAAAGTTTTACATTGAAATATATAGGGAAACCTTTTTAAATCTTCTTTTCAAGTACTTCAAAGCCAGGATTAGTAATATTTGTATGGAATCATCCTCGGGTAATGTAGATTCTAGTTCGTTCAAATTATGATCCCCTTGGGGGTTAAAATTTTTTAAACCCCCCCCCCCAATTTAAATTAACTTTCAGTTCTGATCTGATCTGTGTTTTTTTTCTAGCTGATGTGCTCAGGTGAGCGCTGTGGCCCCTGGGCCTCTTGTTTTCAGTATATTTTGTAAGTGCAAAGAAAAATTTTTCCAATGATACCAAGGATATGTCTGAAATTACAATAGGTAAGTACTCAGAGGGCCTAAGATTTGTATTGAGTTCTGTAGGAAATTAATTGGTACTCTTTTCCCTATCGAGTAAGCTAAGAATAATGCCAGATATATTTGAGACCCTTAGGGACAAATTAGCCTCATTAAGTGAGAAGGTTGGGGGTTGCTGGCTTTGGACAAGGGGGAGGGCTAGAAATGGGTATTGGAAGATGAGGGTAAATTGGCCAGAGGAGGGCAGTACAGTCGAGAGGATGCATCAGGTAGCTCTTATGGAAGAGAAGAGACAGACTAGGTCGCAGTTTTCACTTGCAGGCCTGGAGGTCAGTTATCTCTGCCATGAGAAGTTATGCATTGACCCGATGCACCTTACTCTGGAGCCGCATGCAACTAACCAGGAGAGGATCCACTGCAAGGACCAGGGGTTTTGTTGTGGGGCTCACCACCTTAAATGCATTTTTTATAGTAATTTAAAATATATTTTTTGAATATCAACTTGTTTATTTCCTGTTTTCGAATAATTGTGTTCAGGGGGCTTTCTCTTATTGCCTCGGGCATTCAGCTAACATCATGTTTTTCTTGTATTTTACTTCTTCATGATGTTCTTCTTAAATTTTATATAATATCTTACGTTTAATTAACCTTTTTGTTTTATACGATTGAGTTTTCTGATACGATTTATTTAATTCATGCTCATTTTTTATTTTATTCAGGGTCTGGTCCACTTGGCCACCATGCAGTGTGGATGGGGACACGAACCCCTGCACAGAGACTTTGGAGTGGGCTGCCCAGACCATGATTTGATGAGTGAGCTGCACTGTGGGTCTGACCAGCAAGGTTTCTTGTGAAAGTAACATTTCAAGGCAGGGATCGTTGCAGAGTTCTGTTGAAGCTTTCAACCTTTTGCGAGTTGGTGTTTTTGATTGTCCTGTTCAGTACAGCTGGAGACAACCTCTTAGAGATGCAGGCATGGAGCCTTGCCTCATTTTCCGTGGAAGACGGTATTGTAAAACCTTGACCTAAATAAGAAATCTTGCTAACCCAGTTATTTATTACTTTCCCTTTGCACACCAGAGAATGTTTTCTGCATGATGCATGGTCTCCCATGTAACATTTCACAATTGCAAGTTTGGCATATGAGAGCTTGTTTTTTAATTTATCTGCATCTCCAGCATATGTACTGCTTGAGCTTGATTAATCTCAGCTCTACATCTGTCAACAGCATCTAGGGCAAAATTATGCAAAAGTTTAGTGTTTTTCTGCTTTAATTGGTTCTCTTTGGCATAACCTCTGAAAGTTTCTGATCTCTTTTAATTGACTTTCTGATTGACTTGGACAAGTGCTGAGTGTCAATATAGTGAACTGGGATATTTTGCAGCAGATTGTCCTTATAGAGGGAATCTGCAGCTCAACCAACAGAGCTGTCCATGTCAGTGATTACCTTGAGTCCATCTTTGCAGAGGAGTTCCGCCATCCCCTCCCGAGTCCAAGTGAAGTCATCCTGAATGGTATGGTGCATGGGTAGATTTGCCCCACACACCCCCCAGGACTTCACTGATGGTTAGAAGTGCCCTCATCAAGTAAGTGTCCATGCTTTGAACAAATTTTTTTTTTATCATCTGATGTCTTGTTGTGACATTCTCGGCAAATGAGTATACAGTCTGTGTCGCTGACTGGAAGGGTGTCTCACCCACCCCCGAGTACAAGGGCTTATTGTACATGCCATCGCATTGTACACGGATGGCATGTGGGAAGCCACTTCCCCTTAGAGTGTTGACATCCACCAGCCGGTTACTTATGTCAGCCTTATTAAGGTTTCCAATAATTGGCATAATTTTGTTTGATGTCTTTTGTAGAGACTTTCGCGTAGGAGGGGGAGTGTTGGTAGAAAGAAGGATTTTCCTCATTCCATCATTGCCTATAGGGGTTTGACTAAGGCCAACTTGAAGCACATAGTTAACAGTGGCAGCTTTCCTACCTGGGGATTTGGTCTCTACCTCCTCATACAGATTGTACCGCCTTGATACATATAGACACTTGGTACATTGAAGGCCCATCCGGCTTCCCAGACCACGCCTCTCATCAAATGCCAGATCTCACTCAAGCGTTCCATCGCACCCCGTATTCCCTTACAGGTGGAAGGAGATCACCTCATTCTACATCTCGGCTGTTTTTTCAAGGTGTAGCAGTAAATAGGAATTTTGATTAGCCAATCTTAGTAAGGCCAAATAAAATTGAAATCTTGGTTCTCAGGCCCGCCCGCATCTGTTTTGAGGTAACCGCATTGCTGATTTTATTGTTTTTTTTTATAAAATAAAAAGTTGATATTGCGGAGACCAATCCGGGAAAAAAATTTCCGACCTCATTTGTTTTGTAGTTTAGTATTCAAATATCACTTCCGGTAGCAATTTACAATGAGATTTTGGCTCCTTCGCTTGAAAATACATTCAAGGACATTACCTACGATATTTACGTTGTTAAGCAATGGATAAAGCAGTAATTTTGACCAGAAATGGAAAGTATATCTGTAATTTAAAAAATTATCTTTATGTTTAAGAAAATTCGGAAATTAAAAATTAAAAAAATACCTCCCTCATCTAATTTTTTGCCATTTAAATGAAAAATAAAATGCCGCCCTCCCGCATCTGTTTTGGAGAAAGTTGACCTGAGAACCAAGGAATTAAATTTACATAGCCTAAATATACCATTTTTCATTTGCTTGAGACAGATGGAAGTTTTCAGTACATGAGAGCACATATTAGAGTTACTTCCCTTAGACTGTCTGACAAGACATAAGAAATTTTAACATCATATAAATTTAATTCTTTGAAATGAATGCTTCTGATTTCTTTTCTTATGTACCTATATGACTTTCAACTGCATGTATTACATTTTACTTTGCATGTATTAATTTACTTGATTTGTTAGAATTTTTATGAACTATTGCTCAATTATAAATGTTTTATACAAAATTTGACTTACTGTTCTGATTCATTTGTATTTAGGCACTTTGGAGGGCTTTCAACTTTCAGTCCATTCGGCCTAAGGAGATAGTGGCACATGCGCCGCAGGAGCATTTCCTGCCCTTTTGCAGCTATAGGAGTTTCTGAAACCATCTGATGCATCTGCTGGGACAGTCTGTTGTACCATGCAGGTAAAATTTTCACTCCCTTATTATGGGGCACATTTTGAGGTTTGAAACGATAGTTATGACCCTTTTTGAACTTTGGCATGTTTTTTTAATTTATATAATAAATAGTTCTTTTATTAATATACTCGAAATAAAATGTTTTACCTAGATACGAGAAAAAAGTTTTAAAAATTGCAAAAAATATTTATGATACTGTAACCTCTATTTGCATATAAGACATCTACATTATAAGTGATTCTCATTGGCGGATCTAGAAAGGGGGGGTCAGATATTCACAGGGCAAGAAAAGGCAAAAGTGAACCTTGGTTATTGCAAATGAAAACTTTTTATAACGTACATAATGAATTTTATATTGTTTTTCAGTTTGTTCTATATTGAATGTAAATTGTTACCTGCCAATAAAAAATGCATTGTAATTCCCTTGCCATCCCTGGTATTGGTTAATTGCAAGCTCATGCATTTGTATTGCTAATTTATGCCAATATTAACCAATGTTATAAGTTAAAAAAAAACATAATATAACAAATACAATACTTGAAATCAGACAAAAACAAAACAAAAAAAAAACGAACAAATAAATGTCGGCTTTATTTGTGAAAAATCTGTCCAATTTATTTTCAGAACTGTTTTTCAAGAAAAGTAAAAAAGGAAACGGCTGTTGATGTTGAACAACTCCCTTGAACCAACTTTATCTTTCCCAGTTTTCTTCAAAGTGAAATGAATGAATATCATTGAGTGAAAGAGTTAAACTTTTGAAAAGATTTCTGATTTCAATTAAATGGCAGATGTTTTAAGTTCACCATTCACTTTTGCCATATTTTATGGTGCTAATTAAACATAGAAATGACCCTGTCGTAAAAAGGAATAGGCTTATAATGATAACCATTTTTGTTAGTCATTCTATTTTTCCATTATTATATTATATATATTATATGTAATTAGTTTTCTGGATTTTATACATATAGATAATATGCTAATTTAATAAAGATGACTTGCACATCAATTTCAAGTTTGTATTTTTTATGAAAGTTATGGTCCTTATATTCTGGAATGTTTTAAGATATTGGTGAAAATCGAGTTTCTTGATGTTTGACCCATTTGATATGAAAGCATCCACAGGTAGTGAATATATATGAGTTAACAATATTTTACAAAGGAATATACATGAAAAAATCTTCTCAAGAACAACAAAGCCAATTTGGGATGTATATTGGGATTACAGACACGACATTCTTTTCTCTTGTACTTCTATTAAACTTAGCTTTGTCACCTGCACCAAAGGCTTAATGGCAGATGAAAAATGAGATGACGCAAACAAAAAATGGATTCCTGGATTTAGATATATTTTTAAGCACCGAGGGAGAACATGTTTGTTAATCATATTTTAAAATGAAATTGAAAAGAAATTGAGAAATTCTAGAGAATCATTTTTTTTTTAATATTTGGACTAACCCAATCAAAATAAAACTGATCCCGATCAAAATTAACACAGAATGAATAAAATACTAATTTATTGCCTCTTTCATGTAGCTACAGTGAAGAAATCTACTTGATTGTCAAGCTCAATAATCTTTTACCCTTTTTACACCTAATAAGATTAGTGTTGCTGGGGAAATGTTATTTATTTCCATTAATTGTACTTTCATGGTTGGAGTCGGTTAAATTTTGATCGAGTATGGTCAAAGTTTAAATGATTAATTTATTTAAAATTTGGCTATTTCGTTTCAATTTCTTTTATAAATATGATTAACAGACATGTTTTCTCCAGTTATGACTGGTTTTCAGAAGATTTTTATCCACAAGTTTAAAAAATAATAAAATGTTTTATTTTCATACATATTTTTTCCAAATTTTTGGAAAAATATCAAAAAAATCATATAAAAAATTAAGAGCTAAAATCGGCCTTTCAATGCTGAAACCTTGGTGTGGCATTCCTCCTTAAGTTCTTTAAATAGACACCAAGGTCAATGACCTTGTGACCTTGACTGTGATCTATATGCAAGTTTTCTCGAAATTTGTTAGCGCAGGGAACATCGTAACCAAAAGCGTGGTGACATTAAATCTCAGTCGTCAGTTTGTCAGTCCATCACAAAAATTTAAACCTTGCCCATAACTTCTGAATTACTGGAATTATGAGTTTCATATTTCATATTTCACAGGTTTGTTCCTCGTGACAAGACATTTCTTTAGGTACCACCAATTATGAACTTGACCAAAGAGTTTGACCCACTTTTTACGCATACATCTTTAATTTTCACTTTGGCCATAACTTTTGAGTGGTAAATACTATCTTTTTAATATTTCACCTAGGTTTTTTTTTGTGGCAATACCTTTCATTTGATAGCAACAACTTTGACAATGACTTGGGAGATTTCCATCTCATGGAAAAAAACTTTGGCCATAACTTTAAAACGGAAAGAATTAGAGCTTTCATACTTCACATATATAATCCTTGTGAAAAGTCCTTTCATTGAAAAACTCTGACTTCTGATCTTGACCTTGGAGTTTGGCCCACTTTTTATAAAAATTAACCTTGGCTATAACTTTTGAAGAGTTATGGCTTGGGATTTCATACTTCACATATGTAATGTTACAATAACTTTCATTAGATAGCAAGCACTTAAACCCTTTGACTTGTTTTACGGAATATATATATGTGATGAAAACAGGTAATTCACAACTCTTCAATTTTCAAGTCTACACGATAATCGAATTTTGATTATGAGTCCTTTCATATATATATATATATATATATATATATATATATATATATATATATATATATATTAAATACTTCGGCTATAAGTGATATTTATGGGAAAGTTAAACATTTTGAAATTAAGATGTTATCTCTTTAAACCAGAATGCTGATGCATTTAATCTTATATCTTTTCCCTACTCCTCTAGGTTTATTAATAATATCAGTTAGGTTTTTTGAACTATTACTGTTTCGAGATCAAGCTATGATATCTTCTTATTTTAAGGACTGGAAATCTTTCGACGGGAAGTAAATTTTACAAGGATATTTGACCTTACTATAGACAGTAGCAGTCTGAATAATATATCTAAAAATATTTCAAATTCTCTTTCTATAACAGATATTTATTGGAGATTAAAATACTCAAATTTACGTTGTTTTTCTCATATTAGCGGAAGTTGCCGTTTTTGTTTCCGGTGGGAGTGATCGACATATTTCGAAACAACAAATAAGATGCAAAACTGTAATGCCATAAGGGATTCAAAAAAGAAAAGTTGAAATTTTCGATTTTTTTGATCACTTCCTATGACGACCGGAAGTGACAGCTGTAATCCAATTGGATTTGCCCACTCATCAATACCTAGTATTCCTTTAAGTTTGGTGTCTTCTTCTCTTTCCGTTTTCGAGATCTCGATATGATAACTTCTCATTTTGAGGACAAAAAATCACGCGACCGGAAGTGAGTTTTGCAAAGATATTGGATGATACTGTAGACATAAGCAGACTGATTAACTTCTTCAAAAATCATTTCAAATACTTTATCTATAAAAAGTATTTATGGGAAAGAAAAATATTCAAATCATATAGGTTTTCTCTTATAACTGTAAGTTGTCGTTTTTGTTTCCGGTGGGACTGATATGGTTCAAAACAACAAATATGATGCTAAAAAGAAATGCAAAAAAAGTTGCATAAAAGGAAAGTTGAAATTTTCGATTTCTTTTATCATTTCCTGTGACGACCAGAAGTGACGGTGGACAATCTTATAACAATCTTATAACAAGTTTCCTCAACTTATCAAGATCTATTATTTCATAAGTTTGGTGTCTTAATCTCTTACCGTTTTTGAGATCTAGCTGTGATAACTTCTCATTTTGAGGACAGAAAATCACGCGACCGGAAGTGAATTTCATAAAGATATTGGAAGTTACTGTAGACATTAGCAGTTTATATAACATATAAACATATTTGTATAAAAGATACTCATAGGAAAGAAAAATGCTCAAACTATGCAGTTTTCTCTTATAACCGGAAGTTGTCGTTTTTGTTTCCGGTGAGACTGGTACATTTCAAAACTACAAAGAAGATGCTTTAATTAGATGCAAAATAAGTTTCATGAAAGAAAAATTGAATTTTTTAATTTCTTTGATCACTTCCTGTGACGACCGGAAGTGACGGCGGACAATCTTATCCAAATTGTTTTTGCATACTCATCAAGATCTACCTATTGTATAAGTTTGGTGTCTTTATCTTTTACCGTTTACGAGATCTAGCTATAATAACTTCTCATTTTGAGGACAGGAAACCAGGCGACCGGAAGTAAATTTTACAAGGATATTTGACGTTACTGTAGACATTTGCAGTCTGAATAACATATCCAGAAACCATTTCAAATACATTACGCATAAAAAATATTTATGGGAGAGAAAAATACTGAAAATATGCAGTTTTTCTCATATAACCGGAAGTTGTCGTTTTTGTTTCCGGTGAGACTGATATATTTCGAAACTACAAACAAGATGCTATAATGTGATGCAAAAAAATTTCAAAAAATAAAAAGTTGAAATTTTCGATTTCTTTGATCACTTCCTGTGACGACCGGAAGTGACGGCGCACGATGTTAACCCGATTGGTTTTGCCTACTAATCAAGATCTATTACTCATATAAGTTTGGTGTCTTCATCTTTTACCGTTTATGAGATATGACTCGGACAAAACTTTTTTGAAAAAAGCGGAAATCGGACATAACTGACGACCGGAAGTGAATTTTGAAAAAATGAAAAAAACGCCTGAGCGTATTTTTATTCTCTATCATCCCTGAAAATTTCAGGAAAATCCGTCCAGCAATCTCTGAGAAATCCGATTTACAAGAAAAGGGGAAAAAAAAATAATAATAAAAAGAAACAGTAGAATCACTATAAGGTCTTCCGTCTGAAACGGAAGACCTTAATAAGAAACAGAGTAAAAACAATATGTTCCCCAACTTCGTTTGGGGAACATAACTAGTGCTAATTGTAACGGGGACCGTTACAGATGTTCCCCAAACACTCCCCGTCTTCCGTTTTGATACCTTTCTCTACAAACACTTTTTTATATTTAATACAATTTAAATATTTTAAGAAGTATTTTAATGGCAAACAAGGGCGTTCCATATGAATAGAAATATTTAGAAAAGGCAGTTTTCCTATTTCAACAAGAAATTAAAAAAACACTCAGACTCAGTACCATGCGAGTCGCAATATTTAGAAAAGACCCTCTTCTCTGTAAACAAAAGACACCCGGCGTATCATGTGATAGGTTGTATTTAGAGGGTTCGTATATGGGAGATTATTAATTCACAAAGATTTTTTTTAAATAAAAAAAAACCCACTCACACGGCGGACCATGTGAATGGCAATGTTCAGACATCACTGCTAACTTTGACACAAGTAAACTATAT
>NW_026928272.1:0-32603 GCF_032062105.1 Saccostrea cuccullata | reverse complement strand
TTAAGGGGGGAAAATTATAACACATATGCAAAGTATAGTGCAAATTAATGACAACCTCTTCTGGTTACATGTATAAAACAAATAATATTTAGAATGATTAAATCATTTTTTATCTCTGTATTAAAAAAAATCATGGTGAATTTAATCAATTACAATTAACAAGGTGACAAGTACACATTCAGCATGCAACTTCTACATTTTCAGCGGAGCATAGGTTTATATTCTCATCACAAAAGTCATTGTAATTAGAAGACTTCAGTCTCTCTATGTAAGAATTCTGTATCTTGTTTATATCGCTGGAGGCTGAACGAATCCTCGTATCGGTATGAACTGGAGGAACTCAGAACCTGGGGCGTCAAAATCTGATCTTGAAATAGAAACATACAGCTCACTTCTGAATTTGTCCAACATTAGTTGAGTTATAAATGGTAAATGCTTTAATGTTCGAATATATCCTTTTATGGGGCCAATCCTTGGACACAGATATGAATAGAAACATAGCAGAGATGTATACAGCTTGTATAATCTACGGGACTAGATGTAATGGATTTGCATTGGGTTCTACATACATTTTATGAAATAAGAATGCACACGTTAAATTAGGTGACCGGTGGATCAGTCTCAGAATTCTGTCAATCAAATTAAAAAATGATAAAGATTTAAAACTATATGCAGACTGAAGCCACGATTTTCAGTGTTGCATGATATGATTGGAAATTCCTCAATTGAACGATATTATTGCGTCTTATCTATGAGGGTTGTCCCGTAAAATCGTGGACAAGTTGTCGAGTGTGAAAAATAAACATCACTGCGTTCTGAAATTTTCACTATTATTTAGTACATATTTTAGTAATATACACAGCAAATTTCAGATAAATATATGCATAAATAAACAAATTATGAGATTTTATGCCATGTTTTGTATCACCTTACGGCGCATGGATTATAACGTCAAAGTGTATAAAACAGCGTCACGTTTCATCTTTCCTGAAAATGAAGTTGGATGAGTCCGACTTAGATTTAGGAATTTCATTGATACACATTCTTTAGTCTCCATAAACAGCCGAAGAACCAATTGGCACCCTCATGCGATCTTCTAAAGATTTATTAGTAAGTTACGGACAATATTCTCACCATCATTCAACTAATAGAAAATCTCATATCGGCGGTCTACTGTAACTGCGTCTTTTGCTATTACATTAGGAGTTTGTCCATATGTTTTGTACTTCTCAGGGACTCGATCAAAAAAAATTTCGCTAAGAAAACTCCTATTTCATTTGTATACATAAGATATGGTGATATTTTCATAATCTTTTATCTACTATGGTCATTTCAAGTCTCTAAAGGTGTCATTACAACATCGAAATAAAACTGAACTGTTCTCCGGTGCGCCGTAACGTTATAAAACGTCGCCATTTTTCGTGTGTTGTGTTTACCACTTTCCCATTTCCAATGCTCGAGAAACTGCCAAAAATTAAGCAAATGCCTTAAAATTTTTACAAAGACTACAAAATTGATTGTGGATGAAATTAGGATAATTTTAATCCAAATCTTTTTTATTTAAAACTTTTATTTTGAATTCAAACTCGTGTATTCTTTAATAAAACCTTGGTTTGTTTACCGTGCGCCGTAGAACAATACCTCGTGCACATCCGAGCATGATAAAATCTTTATTTTTGTCTAGATTTTATCAAAACAATTAAGATACACTTGAATATGGTAAATAAACATTTCCTGAATATTTAAGCGTATTGTGCCCATTATTTTCCGAGAAAAACGTGTTGTCCACGATTTTACGGGACAACCCTCGTATAAAATAAAGATTATTACAAACAGAACCTAAACTGTTTGTTTGGAAGTGTCCCGATTATGTCGACTGTTTCGACGTTTAACATAAAGATCTCTGTTTCCAATTTTAGATTCATCTTGTTTGCAGGGTTTTTTGCAGTTAGTTAAAAGAGAAAAACCCAGAGTACATCCACCTTTGTAAATATTGTGTAATCACTCTTATGCTCTGATAAAATTATCTTGCAACGGGCTTTGGTTACATACAATGTGGATGTTAAAGAAATTGAGGCTTTAATTCCATTTTTAGAGGGGTGTGTTGCAACCACTATTGAAATAACGACCACTATTGAAATAACTATATCAATAGTGGTTGAGAGTGCATTTTAATAAAAAACATAGGTGATAACCACTATTGAAATACGCCCACTATTGAAATAATTATTTCAATAGTGGTCGTTATTTCAATAGTGGTTGCAACAGGGTTGGGAAAAGGTTTCCTTTATGAATGAAGAAATGAATCAGCAACTTGGTTTAAAACATTAGCGTTTTGGTTACATGTAACTGTGTAATGCTACAAGGAATAGCAATTATCTCAGTTATATAAATAAGATCGTCTGAAAAGCATTTACCTGTGCAGTTTGGTAAGGGTCCATTAGCAATCCAATTCCCACTGGATCCACACACGTACCACTGACTGTGATCAAACTGTAAGCTCAGGCTGTAGTTCCCGCCACAGTATACTAAACAGAATTTACCATAGTCGGTCTTCCATCCATTACATACACGAGCACCATTTACTGGTACGTTTAGCTCTGGGCATGGATGAGCTGTACAATTTAAAAAAAAATGAAACAGAAATTCGTTTTGTTAAAGATATGGAGATAAAGAACAGAATTCAAGCTCGAATTTTCTTAAAACTATACAAATAGGTGCAGAGCAAACACGGACCTCAAAAATTCAGAGGTGGAATCAGGTCCTATAAAGGACTTAGCATCCCCTGCTGACCGGTCAAAACGCGCCGTGTGCACCTTTTAATTTTCAGGAAATAAAGGGAAATTCCGTCGTCAATTCATTGTATAGGTATTGGTCAATAATAGTATGTAAAACATCAGTCAGCATTTAACTCAATGATAATTATATTTACTGAAACGGTCATTTCATCTCTCAAAGAACTTAAAAAATGACTTTAAAAGAGACTGCTGATATTCATGTTTCAGAAACTTGTTTGTTATAAATTACCTCGTTTTAGATACTGTACATACATGTAAGAGCATGCTCTTGTGTTTTGAATCAACTGAGATATCTTAACTCCGTATGCAGGTGATGAAATCAAATTACTACATATTTAAGCAAGGGAAGTTAACGATTTAACAGTTTAGGTTATGACGTTTATCAAAGAGCTTGAGAGAAATAACACAAAAAATAAATGTGTTCACGCCCTTAAATATAAAACAAATCAAATAAACTTACGTCGAATTGTAATATTGAACTGACACAATGTTCGAAGACCATTGGTAGGTTTCAGTGCAACATACTGCGCGATGTAATCACCCCATGGAAACACCCAGCTGTCGTGTGGATAGTTTGATGTTATGTCTATAATTGTTCCAACAGGGTCGTGAAAAGTTGGTGCCGTCCAATTTGCAAAAATAGTTGGTTTTGTGGAGTATAGGAACATGTCATTTGGACAATTCTTCATTACTGGTGGCTGAATATCTGATCAAAATTCCATACAGAATAGTCTTTTAATCCCTAGGTCTTTAACTAGTATTCATGAATTCAAGATAGATTGACGGAAACATATCAAATGCATGAACTTACCATTTTCACAGTTGATGCCATTGTAACTTGAAGTACAGCGACAGTCATATCTGTCTAAGCCATTTACACATGTGCCATTATTCAGACAGGGGTTGCTGGCGCATGAATTCACAACTAAAAAAAATGATAAAAGTGAAATATGGAAAACAGAGTAAAAAATGCACTTAACTGGTTTTACAGTATAATTATGTTGTAATTTTTTCTTCTAGAAATATTGAAAAATATCGAAAACAATAATCGAACTTCAGACAATTGATTATGCTGTATCAGGGGCATTTTAGGTTCATATGTTTTGCTACCGGGCAGAATGTCGACTTAGGTCAGTTAGGAACAATTGATCTCAACATTAGCGAAATGGAAAAGTACAGAGAAAGAACCGAACAAATTCCGTACAGAAAGCAAACATATAAACATATATTGAAACCTGCTAGTCAGCACAGCATAAATAAAGTTAAACCATACTCTTATTGTATTGAACATGCCAATATCGCTCTAAAGCTAATTTTATTTTTTTACCTTGACTGGAAATTTTCCATGTTTACACCAAAAAAAAAATTTAAAAAAGAAATAAAAATCACCCTATACAAATGGTGACTAATAGATGAAAATATATATATATATATATACATGCATTTGACGTCCAAGAACGCTATCGATCAAATGAACCCTTAAACAAAGCCAATATATGGGCCTCCGAATTCATTTGTCTTCTTTTACTTTGACATCAAATTATCATTTTTTAGAGATTATAAACGCAAATAAAGACTTGTCTGTGTATTTCATTATTATTCAATTAAAAATAAATATTATTTTGTATACCTTTTGACAACTTTTAAAAAAATAAAATTATGAATTTCAGATTGATGCTCAAAAACTCACATGCACATCTTGGTTGCGTTCCATTCCATAGAAAATTTGATTGACATGTTCTGGAGATTGATCCACCGGTCAGATTAAAGTGTGTGTTACAGGAGTACGTCACAGTATTACCATACGTGTATGTCGATCCCGAAACGACACCATTGGCTATTGTCCCCGGATTTCCACAAGTTATCTCTGCAATATTTAAACTTAGATCATATCTTTTTTTATCAGATAGGTGGTCTTTTATAAATCTTAAATTTGATAATAATGTATTTTAGCCTTCAACATAAATTGACATTTCACAGTGAATAAAACGCCCAAATTTCAGTTTTCTGTGAATAAAATGAAGGCAATAATTTTATAAGAACTAGAGGGTATTGAGAAAAAATTGCTTCCATCAGAAATAGGAAATTGATTTCATTTCCAGTTCCTGACCGGGACATATATCTCTAATTTGTTGTTAAAATCGTCAAGTTGACGATTCTAACAACTATTTAATATCAATTCTACGTAAATATCAAAATGACGTGGCCACGCGATGTCTTGGATTCAGCTAATTTTTTTCTTACTGAAACTTCAATGAATGAAAAGATTGACTATATGAAAGAAAGCATGGTACTTTATCCGGTTGCCATGGAAACGGGACTAGAAGGTGTAAATTATAGTGGATATTGCTATTTATCAATAATATCAAAAAAATATTTACTAGACAAAGCTGTTTATGTTCATATTTTTTTATATCCTTCATGACAATCAAATCTATGTAAAAAATAGCCAAGGTCACAAAGATTTTACAATTTCTAATTTTCTGATGCCAAAAAAGTGAATAATTAGTCTTCGTTACCTCCCTTGTCAGAGTTAGAATTTAAAGACTTTGACAAGTGATGTGAAAATTCTAGTAGGGAGATTTATATTCAAGAAATGTTATTTTGCAAATATCATTTAAAACATTTATGGGTAAATCAAAAATAAACATTTTATTACACTATAAAGTTGGTCTAAATGCGCTTTTTCTCTATCCGAGTTATTTCCCTTGTTGGAGCTCTTCGGCATTGAAGAATACAAAATGTGTAAATTGTAAACAAGATGGCAGACAATGAAATCTGCAGTTTTTCTTCTTGTTTTGAAACATCTTGTTCAGGAAAATTCTACCTCAAGAGACTCAGAATTTGATGAAAAACAGTTGACAAAGTTGGGATAATCTTTAAGAAAAGCCAAAGGGTTGATCTGGACATGATGAGTATCACACGTATAGCTACTCGTAGAAAAGAAAATATGAGGAAATCAGGGTGGTATGGGGCGAAGGCCGAGAGGATGTTAGCTGTTCCCTTCAAGACGTCTTTGAAATAGAGATCGAGAGATACATGTAGTGGTGTGGTAGTCCCCGACCGATCCCGATTGCAATGTGTAAGTATTTTTTTTATTCATAATTCTATTCAGGTGTCACATGTACCTGCATGCACTAACTGATAATCCGAGATTCCTCTGACTCTAACCCCCGCTTTTATATTGTGACTTGTGCGCACCATCGTCGGAAACCCACGGTCGGTCTCGCTTCTCTTCGAGGTAAGAGAAACGAGACCGACCGTGGATTTCCGACGATGTGTACGCACAAGTCACAATATAAAAGCAGGGGTTAGAGTCAGAGGAATCTCGGATTAGGTAACTGACTGTATAATGAAATATAAGACAATAAAAACAAACAAAACCATGAAAACTTGGATGCACAGTTGCACATATTACATGTACATGACATTGAATCAAATACTACTGTGCAATATATGTGCCCGTTTTGGGTACTGGTATTTTATTTTCTATAAAATTCAGTATATTTGATGAAAATTGTTTGTATGAATTTATTTTTCCAAATGATAATATGCTTGTGTCCAATCTATTTTTACAAACAGGATTTGTAGAAATCATACCTCGGAAATATTAAACCTTTGACTTCTGACAATGATAACAGAATAGTGTGTTAGATTTTTTGAAATTTTAAGCAATATCAGGACTGTAGAATATTTTAAAGAATTGATTAAAAAAGTGTAAGTGTAAAATTATGAAAGTACATGCAGACACACAGATTTACAGATGCTAATAGTGTTCTAGATCTAAGTACATATACTTTGTCATACTATTGTGAAATCATTTTTGGGACCTTGATACAATGAAGTTATTTGCTCTGCAAGGTGATGTATTGTAAAGTAGGTAAAGAAATCTATCCAAGGGTGTTAGAATATGGCAACCCCATTTGTACTTTCCAAGATGCAGCTTTCTGTCTCATAATTTTAATTTTACTGATCACTGTTTTTCAGCTATATATTGCAGGTATATCAATCTTGCACACATTTTAAATATGAATAGTTTTATTTTGACAATATTGATCTGTACAGATGAGATCATTCTGATGCTGTGTACTTTACATGTCAAGGACATATTGTACAAATTAAAAATAGTCGCATTAAAGAACAAAATAAATTATTCCACATTACGTTAGTATCCATAAAACATGTATGTTTTTATTACAATTAATTTATAATATAAATACATTTCATTTTCCACTTTAGAAATTAATTGTTGTCAAATTCATTTCTACTCTTAGTCTCTATATCTCTGGCGATTTGTCCAAACTGCAGAAAAGCTTTATATGTAAACTGAAAAAAAAATGCTTGATGACAACATTAAATCCACTCCTTTATCAATCATTCCTCTTGATTCAGAAAATTTTCAGGATAACATGTAAATATTAGGTACATGTAATATATATATGATGTTCAGGATTTTAACCCAAACTTTCAAATTAAAAAATAATTTTAAATTGATCATTGCAGCCCTTGCAAGATTTTCCTAATGAAGATTCTCAGGATTACAGATCCTCTAGCAAGGAGACCACACAGGTACATGTATTGTGTATTAAGTTGCATGGATTCATGGTGACTTAAGACATGATTGCCACAACAATGCATAAAGGGAGATAATAATGTTTATAGGTTGAAAATGTATATGTTTTATATATTGCAAAATTTTAAGATTCCAGTTTTAAGTTTTTGAAACAATTTTTAAATGAATTTTTATCCAAAGTGACCAAAAATTAATGTTATTTTTTTTTTATTTTCATGTGAAATGACCAGAGCAGAGGACAGCCCCCCCCCCCCCAAAAAAAAATCACAGTGGACTGGAAGTAAATTTTACATGAAAAATACAAAGTAGGAAAAGTAACAGAAAGAAAAGAGGATCCAGTAAAAGTTGTCACTGGTGCAAGATGGACATAGAGAGGGTTTTCTAATGATCATTAATACTAAAATCCACAGCAAATTAATATTGCAAGGCTGAGCTACTTTTCAAACTTACACAAAAGGACATAAAGAAATGTGAATTCGAGGAAACCAAGCTGACATCAAATGAGAGAATATGAAGGAACAAATTTTAGCAATTTTTTTTAAGCAGGGCATCTGTTTTCCTTAGAGAATATGTGTATTCTAAATTGATTTCTTGTATTTTCAAAAAATGTCACTGTTTAAGTGAAGCATACATTCCAATTAATGTCTTGTTTATTTTTTTCTATAAAAGCAGTATTGTGCAAAGAAGCAGTTTCTTCCCTTTTTATATCCCCACTCTGCAGGAGAGGTGCCATATTGATTTATTATATACCCCCACATGGGCTCACAAATTTAGAGTTTTATATTGGCAGGCTTCACACAGTATGTCATGTATGATTAGAATATATATGAATACATTTTAACAAAACTGAGAACAAGATTAATTGTGAAACAGATTCCCCCATACATTGCAGCTTATGTCAAGATTCCCACGAGGTATCCCATGAAAGGTCTTGCCACAAGTAAAACAACTGTGAAATATGAAAATCTAGTCCAACTTCAAAAGTTGTGGTTAAGGTTAAAGTTTTTTTTAAGTCGGTCAATGTCTAAGGTCAAGGTCAAATAATTTAAAATATTTATACCCATTAAAATAACATAGTATACATGTAACTGATCATCTGAATATGCTGATAAGCAATGTGGTAATAAAAATTAATTCCACAATATTTAGCATATAAGGCCATTTAAACAAATTTGGCTGCCTTCCCCCAACAGACTAACTAAAATTCAAAACTTTTTTTTTACATTGCAAGACAGGATGGTTTTTTTTATCCATCTTATCTCATCAACAAATATTATGAAATTTTCTGGGGAAAAGATTTTACAACCTACCTACCAAGCTGACTTAATAATTTTACCCCGAGTTGGGAGAGGGCAAACAAACATTATAATCAAGATGGTCTTACCAACTTGTTTTGACATTATATTGTCTGACCTACTTTCATATTTTCATAAAATACTTTCATATCATTTATTAAATATGAGTTTGCCTTTTTACTTTGATCATACATTTTAAAAAATTAACCATTTTGAAAACAATTGTTTTGAATTTGAACATATTTTAGTGAATAAATCAAAAAGATTGGACACAATTACAGGCCATTAAAAGATTTGTAAGAATTTTTGGAAACTCACTTGTTTTATTTCATATTTAGATTACGCAAGTGAGTTAAGGCTACATATGGAGGTTTCTATGCAAAATATCTGATTAAATTCCACAATTGCTCTACCTACTGCACGGAAAATGATAAGATTTGTTTTCTTATACATTCTTGGTACCCAGGACATGCAATAGCCAGTACACATTATGACGTCATATTATGACGTCATAGAGCTCTACTACACAATTTTATATGAAACATCAACAAAATCGCTTCGGCGCAAGGGCATACCTTACTTTGTTTTACAGAAGCAAGGTATAAAAAGGACGAAGGATACTCCAAGGATTTACGATATTGCTGCACAAATGTCGGCACGGCAATTATTTAGTTACTATCTGTGCAGTTTTAAGTTTAAACAGGGTAAAAATTCACAGTCCAGTGTAAGTTTCCTAAAATTTTTATCGATTGAAAAAGTCCATAGGATTTGTGCAGCAATTTTATTAATTTTAATAATATTCCCCTTAATATTATACATTGTTTATTTTAAATTAGATAGGACATGCCCTTGCACCGACATGATTTTGTTGATATGATTTATAACCTTGAATGGGAGAGAACAATGACGTCATAATATGCACTTGCATAAATAAACTGTGGGTACTTAGTATGTATAAGAAAATCAAATTGAACTTTCTCTGTACGAGCATAAAATATACAGCTTATGAATTTTTATCAGCTCATTTGTATAGAAATATTCATATTTAGCCTTAACTCACTCGCGTAAAATAACTAGAAGCCTGATTTGTTTCCATGGCAACATTTTAATTTACCTGTCACCAAGTTAATTTCAGAAGTTCTATTTAATTATTGAAAAGAAATTTAAATACTTGGCATATATTCATACTACATAACAATTTGTTCAGTTTGGTAAAACATGTTCTTAGATGATCTTCTCTGTTATTTGTGATTAATGGAAGGGGGGGGGGGTCATTGATGCATTCATGTCATTCAATAATTTCTAGAAAGCTGTACATTTACCCATTTATTTATTAATTTTTTTTATTCTCACAAAACATTAGAATATAAAGTTTATCTAATGATACATGGTTACAAATATAGCGGTTGTCAAAATGGTGAACAATTTCATTGAATATGACTAAAAAAGTCAATTTTGGCAAATTGACAATTTTTCATGCAATAATTTCTAGAAAGTTTTTGATTTACCCATTAATTTTTTTTATTCTCACAAAACCTTAGAATATATAGTTTATTTAATGATACATGGTTACAAATATATCAGTTGTCAAAATGGTGAAAAATTTCATTGAATATGACTAAAAAAGTCAATTTTGGCAAATTGCCAATTTTCATGCAATAATTTCTAGAAAGTTTTTGATTTACCCATTAATTTTTTTTATTCTCACAAAACCTTAGAATATATAGTTTATTTAATAATACATGGTTACAAATATATCAGTTGTCAAAATGGTTAAAAATTTCATTGAATATGACTAAAAAGTCAATTTTGGCAAATTGCCAATTTTCATGCAATAATTTCTAGAAATTTTTTGATTTACCCATTAATTTTTTTTATTCTCATAAAACCTTAGAATATATAGTTTATTTAATGATACATGGTTACAAATATATCAGTTGTAAAAATGGTGAAAAATTTCATTGAATATGACTAAAAAAGACAAATTTGGCAAATTGCCAATTTGCTAACAGCCTTAATGCTGCAATGAAAATTCGCTTAATCTTCATTCAAATATCTTTGAATGAAATTAATTTCTCAGATTTAAGTAATATGAGCTCACATAATATAATTTTCATGTGAATTTTTACTAATTAATTGAATGTGCACAAATTTAATTTAAAACAGAGCAAAATTTGCTTAATCAGAGGGTTCTAAATATAACATCCCTGTTACCATGGCAACCAAATTGAAAAGTTAGACTTTAACATCAAATTTATTAAAGACATACCAATTATAGTAAATGGTGTGAATTTCAGCTAAATCGGAGATATGTCATGTCCACGACCCTATTTAAAATTTTGATTTTTATAGAGAATTGATATTAACCAATGAATCATTATTTTTTGAAAGATAAAGTCTCATAACTGCAACGATGTGTACAAATTGAGAAACGCGCGTTAGCGCGTTATGAATACTCGTTTGCACTCACCGTTGCAGTTATGAGACGATATCTTGATTCATTGTTTATATTTTCATTTTTGAACTTTCTACCTTAGATGCAAATGTGTTTTTTATTTAAAATTTGAGCCTGATTTTTCGATTTTCGCTTGTGACGTTGTAATTCCTCGGCGTTCAACGATTATGACGTCAAACTAAAGCGCATGCTGTAACATCTTGGCACCCTGTCTGTGTTATGGCGTTTTGAATGCAATAGATTTCCATTCACTTTATATGCAAAAACATATGTAATGTAAATATTTGTAGATATCTATTTCAGTCAGAATCAGGTAGGTAAATGAATCCTACTATGAATAATTAGATAAACAGACAAACTGATAAATTCAGAAAATATTTGAGATTAGCTAAAAAATACCCTGTAAGCAGCAGCTTCCATGCCAGCCTGTCACACACGAGCAACTTCCATAAGACATAAAGGTCCCTCCATTGTAACAAATTTCGTTACAATCTCCAAATTCAGAACCCATATCATTACTGGCACAGTTGGTAAATTCACGTGTGCATATGTCAGTCCTTATCCAGACTTTCCTTGTCCTGTACCGCCGGCCACCACCACAGGTCCTCGAACAGTCCGACCAGGCCGCCCAATCATCCCACCTGCAGTGACAGTAGTCCCATGTCGAAGCAATTCCACAAAATACAACTTCTGTCGAGATAATGAGGCCCAGTAGGAGGACAAATTCTCTACGAGCCATGTATGACTCCGTTCTGTAATGAATATTCATGATATTGGTAAAAGAAAATGCGCATTGTGAAATGAATTCTGTAATATACTTCCGGTTTCAATTAAAGTGTTTACATTTATCAGTGATAAATAACTAGCGAAATACATTTAATACATCAGGATTTTTTAACAATGAAAGTACAATGATATAATATAACAACAGATAAACATGAAAAATAGATGTGCTTAAATGAATGTTTAGAAGTAGGTAAAAAAAGTGCACATACCTGTAGTCAATCATTCTTGGTATGCACGACGAAGCAAAGAAAAGCGGCTATTTTAAACGTACAAGTATTTAAAAACTAAATATAAATGTACATGGTTTGGTTTATTGGTTCTTCATTTAAACTCCATATTTATAACATTACAGGTAAGTCTTGCAGAAGGTTATCCCGTCGCAATAAATTATTATTAACTGAACAGAACCGAATCTAAACTAGCCATATGAGATACGTAATAAGAGACGTGTCAAAATTTTCATGTTTAAAAATAAAATTACAACAGTATATTCAAATAAAATTTAAGTTTTCCAATTGTTCAAAGTTACGCATCAACCTCTACAATACGTGTACATGTATACCATTTTTAGAATTATTCTGATGCTCCTTTCTCCATATACAATGATGTTTGAAATAATAATTATCTTCTTATCTATTAGAAGGTACATATGTATGATAGAATCCTCATTACTCTTTTATTAAAAAAAAAAATCAAGATATCGACTGAGGATTACATCTTCAAGAGACCAAAGACGAATTGGTATCATGTTGTAAATTTTTAATTTACAAGGGGGAAAGGGGGGGGGGGTTAAACGCAAAAATTACAACATGATACAGTTTTAATTCTAAGTTTTAGTAAATTATCTTATTTGGTTATTAAGAAAATATAAAGATTTCAATTTAAAGCAAAGCTTGATTTTTATTCAACCTTTGTATATTTTTATCGTTTAAATTTATTCATCGAAAGTAAAGTTAATAAATTGAGTATTTTGTAAATAACCAATCGTGTTAATATGTTTCAAATTTCTTTTTATTATAATGTATGTTTTTGACGTTTATTTCCCAACACTGATCTGTGTACGTTTTGTAATTTGAATCTTCGCGCTAAGCTTCTAAATTTAGTTTTGAATTTTTCAATACTGTAAAACACAAAAGTAAGCATAATTGCTATTCCACATTCGGCATATTTTGAGTTAAATGTTGGAAAAGATGAAATTTATTTACATATACAGTATATTAATTATTAAAGCATTTGTTGTATTCTATAAATTTTGGTTTAAATTTCTGTTCCTGTAACTTAGCATTGATCACTTAGAAAACCTTTGTTATATAATATTGCACAATTTTTTTTACAGGGTTTTTGGTATATTTTTAGATTTATGTAAATAAGTCTTTATAGTAGGTTGGTACTCGATAAAATGTTTCCAAAGTTTAATTATGACATTCTTTTTGAAAACAAAACAATTTTGTTATTTTGAACTTGTAAATTTTCTTATATTTATATTTGAGACACGAAAACTTGACTATGCATGTATTTAAATATCATACTATTGCGAGTCACTAAATATAAGTGTCGGCAACTTTTAATTCCGTCTGTGTCATTTTTTTATTACACAGTGCATGGAGAATTGTGTCCCCTGGACTCAACAGCTGACCCCCCCCCCCCCCCCCCCCCCCAAAAAAAAAACATCTTGAATCCACATCTTTTGGTTAGAGGTACGATTGGTAGAGTATCCGTGTATTGTTCAGAGAATAAATTATGGTACCATTTTCAAAGAAGACGCCAAACTTATATTATCCCAAGAAAGTTGGACCCATACTTTTCAAGTTAGATTACCTGTCTATGCGTCCATACAAGAAATACCTAAATGTACAGGAAGTTCATCTTTTTGCAATTTGATAATCCATACTATGCACTATGTTCATTCCCTTCATATAGAAAATATGAATCATGTCAACCATACTATAAAAGCCATTCACATCCTCATTCCCCAAACTAACTTTCGTCAAACAAAATCTGATAGGCTAACCCGAGCACTGTTACCTTTTGTATGGAATCTTTTTAGCAGTTTGTTTGGCACAGCTACCATGAGTGACGTTAACATACTAGCAAGTCGTATTAACTCACTAACAGGAACCTCCAATCAAAAGGTTAATGTGTTACATCAGCATGCTGCACATATCTCTTTATTCATTAAAGTAGTAGACCAACGCACGACTTATCTTTTGCAATGAATTAATAGCAGCTACAAGCAAATTTATTGACTAAAAAATCTCTTCAATAACACTTTCTCAGAATTTCAGGCCTTGTTTTCTAACATTTTAACAATTATTGCAGATCAAGTCTACAGAAGTAGCTCAATTATAAACACACTGACAAATCTTCAAAATGCGATTGAAAGTTTGGTTCAAGGCAAAATCACACCTCTTTTGATTCCTGAACATGTTTTGTCACACACACTTCAACTTATCCAAAGGAAATTGACAAAGTCTTACTCCAAATTTTTCTTAATCCACAAACGCCCAGCTCAATATTACATGTACAAATCAGCAAACTTTCTTTATGTTAGAAAAAGATATTTCCTTTTTATCACCATCAAGTTTCCAATCTCTTTGCACAGGTATCCCTTAGTCTTGTATGAAATCATATCATTACCTGTTCCTATAAACAGTTCTTCAACGCATGCTTCCCAACTTCTCGACACTCCAGATCACTGGCCATCACCAACAATATGCAACAATCTCTAACAAACAACTTTCAAAATGTACCAGAAACCCACCTTTTGTCACTTTTACTGCTAATATACCCTTAACTCCCGTAATAGTTCCCAACTGCATGATGGCACTTTTCTCAAATACCAAACACCATATTAAGAGCATGTGCAACTTCAGATTTATTCCTCATCTCCTGACTTCAAACATGATTGAATTGACTTCATCATCGATTTTATTGTACAATGTTAAGAATTTAGCAATCGATTGTCAAAATTATCAGAAAACTACTGAAACGTGTACTTTTTGTATTTATGATTTACCATGTCAATGCTCCATTGCATCTAAAAATCTTGATTTCACATCAAAGTTAGTTAATTTTCAAAACAAAGGAAAAAATTTTCAATTTCATACCCAGTCAATCTAAATGTTGCAGAAATTTTTCAATGAAAAAAGTTAATGGCTTATTTTGGAGATACATGTTCCTTGAATCCTAATCCTATTGAATCAATTGTTTCACAATTTCTAATTGATAACCACACATTTTCATATGTATTATTAGATGACAAATCTTATCATTTAAGTCTTGAAAAGCTAGCTAAAGCAGCTTAAAAGGATTCTGTTGCTTTCAAATCTTTAACTGAATACTGCAGTAATAATGTTGACATGCAAGATATTTATGTCAACATGCGGGTTAATTATGTACACAGGCAACTTATTTCTGTCAACATGCAAGATAATTATGTTAACATGCTAGATACTTATGTTAACATGCAACACATTATGTAAACATGCAGGATATTTATGTTCACATGTAACTTATCTATGTCAACATGCAAGATAATATCTTGCATATAAACTTAAATATTTTGCATGATAGCATAATTATCTTGCATGTTGACATAAATAAGTTGCATGTTGACATAATTATCTTGCATGTTGACATAATTATCTTGCACGTTGACACAAAAAATCGCATGTCTACATAAGAATCTTGCATATTGCATCTTAAATGTCAGATACAAGCGTTAGTAAGTAAATTTACCTATACGTAAATTATGTTTTCTTATAAGATAAGGAAACACTGCAGAAGCTATATAGGCCATGTCGAATGAACATCCAGAAATCAGATACGCATGCACAAACAACAGAGCAGTGGACAAACAAGTGCCCATTACCAAGGACATTGCCTCAACATATCAAAGTAGTGTGGCAGCAGCCACTTTATGTTTTGGTAGTGTTTTTGCCCATGTTTCTGGGGACTGCTTTATCAACAAGTCCATTGAGTAAGATAATATGAACAAATGGTCTTCCACTAAATTCAATAGTTTCCGTGAAAGCTATATATCCTAAATTTGAAATAATGATTTTTATTCACTTCATGTCTTTGCTTAATGCTTGAGACAAACTTTTGTCAATGTCTTCTGAAACAGTGCAGGGTTCTCCATCATTTGAGATTTTACTGTGTTGCAAAGTTAACGCGAAGCACTAATATTTCGCGGTATTTTCGCGAACAAATTCGCAATTGAATCACAATTCATTATAATTACAAAAGATTACAAGCACACAAAATCGCTAATTCGTTACACAAAAGATATGGTCGTAAACGGGAAAAAAGTTCTGAAAAGCAGATATTGACCGATAGTCGGACTACTTAACATTTTTGAAAGCAGATTTGCCGTGTTTATTTATCAGGTTTCTTGATCGAGTTACCGCATTACAAAAAAGGAACTTCAGAACAGTAAAATATTTTAAAGAGTTCCTTGAACATACAGAAATTCAAAATTTTCGGCAATTTATTTACATCAATTAAATGACTTCGGTACGATGTTATGTTTGACTTACAGTGCTTACATAATTCTAGAGCCATGGTTCTATAGGAAAGACATATTTAAATATTTTTCATAAATACTACAATGTATTTTATTGCAACTACCAATTAACCGGTACATTGAATTGTGAAAACAATTTATTTGTCTTTGTTCCGTCATGCGTAAAGTCCGGCGAGGGTCTAGGAGATAATTGATTGATTACTCGAGGTGAAGCCCTAGTAAATAAGTGTTATAACTTTTTGAAGTGAAAGTCGGTAGAATTGTTTGATTAAAGTTTCAGTTAGAGAGAATTTGTGTGTTTGGATTTTCTAATTATCACAACTCTTACTGTGTCGGCAATTTTTTTTTACTGTATTGCATGCATGAAATTTGAATCGTTACTGTATCGGAGAAAATTTTACTGTGTCGGGAGCAACACAGTAAAACAGCTCATGGAGAACCCTGACAGTGGGTTATAGATATGCAACAGGGCCCACAATTTTTAAATTCCATACACTTCAACTCAATTGACTGACACAATATTGTGGTTGAAATTTTCGTAATGAAAGAAAGCTTTTAATCTAAAAACTAACCTCAGCCAGGATAAAGAGACTCATTTGAATATTTCAAGGCTTTGATCAAGATCTAGTGAAATTGAAAGTTATATCAGAGAGATCTTTACAAGGTTTTATGTCAGATGGTACTAAACTACCGAAAACTTTCTAGAAATCAAAGAAGACTTAACGTGATCCTAGGATCATTAAATAAATATATTTTTTCTAATGAATAAGAAAGAAAATGGAAAAATTACATGCCCTTTTAAAGATACACATTTTGTTGAAATCATCTCTCCTCTTAGAGTTGTTCTACAAAATATGAAACAAAGGGTGAACACAGTTCACGAATAATCTCTATAATCAGTCTCTGTAGAGCTCAGTAGTCGTTGAGCGGGACCATAGTTTGACAAATACAAAATCCTGTAGCATAATGATATACTATTGTTGTATGCAATGTTGTTTCACTAAACATGGGACAATACATGTTTAGAAAGTTGCATCACTTGGTATATGGTATATCTCAGTTAACACTGGACCATATGTGTTAAGTAGTTACATCTTGTTGTATATGAAATATTTTTCTAAACACGGGACCATACGGGTTTAGAAAATACATGTTTTATACATTGAATGTTTCAGTAAACACATGACCATATACATGTTAAGTAGGTAACAACATGTTTTAATAGATATTAGCTAAACACGGGACCATACGTGTTTAAATAGTTAGATCATCTTGTATATGGAATGCTTCAATAAACACGGGACCATACGGGTTTAGAAAGTACAGGTTTTGTACATGGAATGTTTCACTAAACATGGTACCGTACGTTTTAAGCAGGTCACATCATGTGGTAAATGGAAGATGAGCTAAACCCGGGACCATACGTGTTTAGGAATTTATACCATTTTTTATATGATATATGTCACTGAGCACGGGACCATACGTGTTGAGGCAATTTCATTATTTACTAAATATACACATATATTAATTTATTTGCAATGTCTCTTGCTGACATCAGTTACCAATAGTATGTCAGATAAGCGTTATACCGTAGGTATGACATTATCTGTCTTGTCACTTGCTGCTTATTAGCTACATTACAACTTTCCCTCTCTTTCAAGCAGATCTATTTATTTTTTCATGTTTTTAGAGAAAACTACAGTGTAGCAATATCTATCTTTATTGGAAATAAGTTATTTTCAATCACAATTTGCCATCAATTCTATTCAGGAAATAACATATTACCTGGTGTCTGAAAAGTGTGATTATAAGGATGATATATACATATGTGAGACATGGACCATGAACCTTTAGCACTTAAGGTAGGTCGCGGGTTTGCTTTTGTCATCAATTTTGGTACACAATTTCGACGATTCGAGCGGTTGTTTTGTGCACATTTGATTGTGACGTCAGTTACGTCACAAAGGCAGGGTTACGTTGTTTCCCGTTTAATTCGCTACAAATGACTCCAAATCTGTACGAATCAAGTAGATTAATACAAAGTGAATGCTATTGTACGTAAACCTCTTACATGTTTTATAATTAAATTTCAGTCTGAATTCTGATATGATTAAATGTAATGTCTTAGGACTAATTACCTTAAATACAATATCAAATGAAAGGAATTATTTATATTGTAAATGTAACTAAACTGATAAAAGTCTATCAGAATAAATCAGCGTAAAAGTTGGGCCTTTCGAATGCAGAAAGAAAGTCATCATAAATAAAAATTGCGAAAGCGGAAAACCTGAGGGGTTGTATGTGCGCACGTTATTTGAAACTCAAGGGAACATGCGTATTGCATCATGACTGCCTATCAAAGCTGGGGCGAAAATATGCGCATACTTTTCAGGATAGAATCAATCCTCATCACTAAAAACGAGTTAAATTTAGTTACATGTATTTCCCTGGGTTTTTAAGTTATCACCATTTATCATTATTGTTTGGTTGTTATGTATTTAAATCTCGTGTTTTTCTGGCTAAAAATTGTGAAATGCATTTAAAAATCAATTTTATACAAACATCTGGACTGTAAGACACTGTAAACAATTTACAAGTATAATTTTTGTTTATATCTTTTTTAATAACAAAAGCTCAAAGTGTAAAGGCTGAATGCAAGTGTTTTACATTTTGCGTATTGAAATTTGATTCAGAGAATTCTTAATTAACAAATGTTTCAGATTTAGGGCCATATACTATAGCTTGCGACTAATATACACAAAACATTGCAAGTACTCCCCCAAGCCCCCCCCCCCCCCCCCTCGCCACCCGGCCGCTTATTTCCTATGTATCGGGATGTTTTTCTTACTGTTTTTGAATATAGTGGTCAAATTTTTGTGTTATGCCTGAAATCCTATATTCACCATAAATTTCCTAAAAATACAGATATTAATATTTTCTCACTCTCGCGTTGTTGTCGCTGCATGTTAATTTTCATGCACAAGGAATGTTTACAACGTTCATTCTGACTTTGTGATCAGAATATGAATTTCACAATACCAGTGAAAATAAGTTGCTGGTCATCCTAATATGCCTTCGCGATAAATTAAATTTTGTATCTATGTCACCTTTTAAATCTTGCATATTCCAAAGGTCAAAATATTTATACTCGTACTGCAAACGTGTCTACGTTCAGCAAATGACGTTGTAGATATGAATAACGCCATAAACGCAAATTTTAGCAGTTTTAAAGAAAACTTTGAAATTATTTAGCAAAAAATTTAGCGAGAAGACATATCAATTTTTTTATATTAATGGTTTTGATTTTACCTCATCTTGACATTTTGAAATTCCTAACCAATTCGTCTACGTCTTTAAAAAGTTATCCAACCTTTTTAAAAGAAACTATTTTCACAAAAATGGGCTTTAAAACGTCATTTTGCCAAACATTTCAATAGTAAAGCGTAAAAAAAGTACTAACAGCAATACCGCGTTTACAGTTATATAGCATTAAAACTACGTAGGCAAATTTTATAAAAATTGCAGATAATACGCTGTGAATTCTAAGGAACATTATATCAAAATTTCAGGATATGTTTTCTCGTAAGAATTTTTATGCAGTAAACCCGCGACCTACCTTAACATGCATTCTCTGTAAGCACCAAAAAATCTTGGAAACGACATATCTCCGATTTTGATGAAATTTGCACCACAGGTGCACCTTGGTACAAAACCAGCAAATATGGTGTTAGAAGTTTCCCACGTGCACCCGGTTGCCATGGAGACGGATCCATTGAATTTGGCCATTTTCGGCCATTTTTGACCAAACAAAAACATGAAAATTGAGGAAATATGAATGCATTTTTTCTTTATGTAGTGAACTCAAATATAAATCTTTGTATCATAAGAAAACATCAACTGTTAAAGAAAACAGGGCATATAACCAGTTATTCCAGAATTGACCCCACTCTTAGAAAACGGTTCTGCAAATAGCATAGTTTCTTAAAATGTGAAAAATGGAAAATTTAGCATTTTTTGAGAAATTTAAGGTTAAATAAAAAAAATTGTCTACGGAAATTTTTCAAAACATATGCGTGTCATCAAATATCAGTATTAGTAGTGTTCCCTCATGAAAAAATTGGAGTGGGATCTCAATGCTATTTTTAGTAACATGTATCTAAAAATAGACATATTTCAGAAAAATCCAAAAAATGAAATTTGGGCAGAGTTTAAGATGCCATTGCTAGGTAATTATGAAATATACTGTAAAAGTCAATATGCTAATGTCAGAGACTGGACACCAATAACTACCATGCATATTATTTTCAGGGATTTCCGTTTTCTATTTATAGCTTCAAATGCCTAAATATAGACATGTCTCATAAAATGATGAAAAATGTCAATTTTCCATCATTTTGAAGCTCCACTGAATCATAAATAATATAAAAATATGGATCTCTCCAATATTTCATCAATAAGAACAAGGAATAGTATAATATCTCACAAATTATTGAGGACAGGCTCTCATCTCTATAAAAAGTACAAATGTCTAAAAATAGACACATATGAAATTAACTGTTTAAAGTTGATTTTCCAACAATTCTCAAATTAGAGATGGGAAATTTACCGACTTACTGTCATTAAATGTAACTGACATTATGTGACTGACAAAAGAACAAAAAAAATATTCAATGGAATGCAGCATGATAAGCAGAGGTTTCCATTTCTATTTATAGTAGCACATGTTTAAAAATAGACGTAATACGAAATATCGGGAAAATGTCGTTTTTTGTACTTTTTTCTAAAATTTTGGATTAATAATAGCTGATTATCTGTTTTTAACTGCTATTGGCATATGGTGACCAACAAGTAAAAGAAAGTCTTATATCATATACAAAATGAGAAGCAGTGGTTTCCATTTCTATTTATAGAAACACATGTTTAACAATAGACGAACTGCAAAATATCGGAAAAATGTCGTTTTTTGTACTTTTTTCTCACATTTTGGATGAACAATTGCAGACTATATGTTTTTAACTGCTATTAGAATACGATGACCAACAAATTAAAGAAAGCATATACGAAATACATAATGAGAAGCAGAGGTTTCCATTTCTATTTATAGTAAGACATTTTTGAAAATAGACGTGATGCAAAGTATCGGAAAAATGTCATTTTTTTGTACTCTTTTCTTACATTTTGGATGAATAATTGCTGACTATCTGATTTTAACTGCTATTGGCATATAGTGACCAACAAGTAAAAGAAAGCATTATATCAAAAACAGAATGAGAAGCAGAGGTTTCCATTTCTATTAATGGTAACACATGTTTAAAAATAGACATACTGTAAACTATCTTGAAAATGTCATTTTTGTACCTTTTTCTAAAATTTTGGATGCATAATTGCTGACTATCTGTTTTTAACTGCTATTGGCATATGGTGACCAACAAGTAAAAGAAAAAAATTATATCAAATTCAGAATGAGAAGCAGAGGTTTCCATTTCTATTTATAGTAACATGAGTTTAAAAATAGACATACTGTAAATTATCTGGAAAATGTAGGTTTTTTTTTTCTACTTTTTTCTCACATTTTGGTTGAGCAATTGCAGACAATATGTTTTTTACTGCTATTGGCATTCAGTGACCAACAAGTAAAAGAAAGCATATATGAAATACAGAATGAGAAGCAGAGGTTTCTGTTTCTATTTATAGTAACACATGTTTGAAAATAGATATACTGCAAATTCTTGAGAAAATATAGACTTTTGCATTTTTCTTAACATCAGGAATGGATAATGTGCAGACAAACGGCTTTTATTTGTTATTGACAGAATGTGACTAACAAGTATGAAAAAGCTTTAGCTAAAGTGTATCAGAATAATGTTTAAGGGTATTTTTACATTTCTGCCTATAGTAACACATATTTATAAATAATCAGGAAAATAAAGAATCATTCGTTTTTCTCAAATTAGGGATATGAAATTTGCAGTCAGACTTTCATTAGCTGTAACTGACATGGCTAATTTGTATTCGGCGCGTCAGCGCGTCCACCTAAATTCCAATACAAATATCACAAATGTATGTTCTCCCTGCATTAAAACACTCAAATGACAGCGATTTTCTTTATAAATTAAAAGAGGGGGGTCCAAACATGAAATCCTGTTTCATCTGAGGGGGATTGAACTTCTTTCAGTACCATAATTTTAAATACTACCACTTACCCTTATTCGATTACACAGCAAAATGAGGGGGGGGGGCTAAATCTACTCCCAATTATTTATTACCTATGTGATGTCTATCTTTGAACCCCCCTCCCCGTTCCAACACCTACATGTATGTTTATACGCAAAATAAATGTATAAAAACCAAAACAACAAATATTTTTAAATGCTTTAGTTAAAGTCTAGAGAAATATATACAACTCAAGAAATTTGGGCAAATTTCAGATTACTTTTGAATAAATTGTGGTAAGGCATGCATGGATCAAAGGGGATCTGGATCCCTGGAATATTCAACTTTATTATCCCCCCCCCCAAACGAAGTTTGGGGGTATATAAGAATCAGCTTGTCCGTCTGTCTAGCTGTCCAACTGTCCATCTATCTGTGCAAAAGTGTCCGATCCATATCTTCCTTAATGAGGAACATAAGAATCTACTACTCCACACAAAGATTGCCCATGACCTAAGTGTGTGTCATGACCTTGACCCAAGGTCATTTGGGGAACTTCAAGGTCATTGGAAGAAAAAATTTATAATTCGTGTCTGGTCCAGATCTTTCTTATTGATAAACTTGGCAGGTTCCTATTTCACATAAAGATTGCCCATGACCTAAGATTGTGTCATGACCTTGACCCAAAGTTATTTAGGGAAGTTCAAGGTCACTTGAAGAAAAATTTCATAATTCGTGTCCAGTCCATATCTTTCTTACGGATAAACTTGGTAGGTTCTCATTTCACACAAACACTGCCCATGACTTAAGGGTGTGTCATGACCTTGAACCAAGGTCATTTTGCGAAGTTCAAGGTCATTGAAGAAAAATTTCATAATTCGTGTTCGCTCCATATCTTTCTTATCGATGAACTTGGTAGGTTTTCATTTCACACAAAGACTGCTCATGACCTAAGAGTGTGTCATGACCTTGATGCAAGGTCATTTGGAGAAGTTCAAGGTCACTTGAAAAAAAAGTTATTATGTGTCTAGTCCATATCTTTTTTTATGGCTAAACCTGAATTTACTACTTCACACAAACAATGCCTATTACCTGATTTTCTGTCATGACTTTGATCCAAGGCCATTAATGCAAGGTCAAGGTCACTGACAGAAAAAGTTCATAATTCGTGTCTGGTCCGTTTATTTAGTCTGGTTTTTTTTATTAGCATGCGCCTTCGTTTCATTTATGAAAATATTATGAGCAATTACATTTGCATTAAAAATGTTTTAGCATTTCTCTCTTTTCTTAGAATAAGATCCATTTTAAATATTCATGATTTAGCACCTCTGAAAAACCCAGCGGGGGTATTTAGTCCCGTTTGGAAAGTTCTTGTTTAAACTGACATAGTGATTTGAGACACCGGCTCCTAGGGAAAATTTTCTGGATCCACCTAACAAAAACAATTCAATCGGGCTTGGGCTGTCGATCTGAATATAAACGATAATGCTTAATTTATAAAGAAAATCGCTGTCATTTGAGTGTTTTAATGCAGGGAGAACATACTTTTGTAATATTTGTATTGGAATGAGGTGGACGCACTGGCGCGCAGAATACAATTAGCAATGTTAGTTACAGCTAATGAAAGTTTGAGTGCAAATTTCATATCCCTTATTTGAGAAAAACGAATGATTCTTTATTTTCCTGATTATTTATAAATATGGGTTACTATAGGCAGGAATGTAAAAATACCCTTAAACATTATTCTGATACACTTTAGCTAAAGCGTTTTCATACTAGTTAGTCACATTATGTCAATAACAAATAAAAGCCGTTTGTCTGCACTTTGACCATCCCTGATGTTAGAAAAAAAGTGCGAGAGTCTACATTTTCTCGAGAATTTGCAGCATGTCTATTTTCAAACATGTGTTACTATAAATAGAAATAGAAACCTCTGCTTCACATTCTGTATTTCATATATGCTTTCTTTTACTTGTTGGTCACTGAATGCCAATAGCAGTAAAAACATATTGTCTGCAATTACTCATCCAATATGTGAAAAAGTACAAAAAAACTAACGGTACATTTTTCCAATAGTTTGCAGTATGTCTATTTTTAAACTTATGTTACTATAAATAGAAATGGAAACCTCTGCTTCTCATTGTGTATTTGATATAATGCTTTCTTTTACTTGTTGGTTACTATATGCCAAAAGCAGTTAAATACAGATAGTCAGCAATTATTCATCCAAAAATTTAGAAAAAAGTACAAAAAATGACATTTTTCCGATATTTTGCATCACGTCTATTTTTAAAACATGTGTTACTAAAAATAGAAATGGAAACCTCTGCTACTCATTCTGTATTTGGTATGTGCTTTTTTTTACTTGTTGGTCACCATAAGCCAATTAGCAGTTAAAAACATATAGTCTGCAATTGTTCATCCAAAATGTGAGAAAAAAAGTACAAAAAACTACATTTTTCTGATATTTTGCTGTACCTCTATTTTCAAACATGTGTTACTATAAATAGAAATGGATGCCACTGCTTCTCATTTTGTATTTGATATAAGGCTTTCTTTAACTTGTTGGTCACCATATGCCAATAGCAGTTAAAAACAGATAATCAGCTATTATTCATCCAAAATTTTAGAAAAAAAGTACAAAAAACGACATTTTCCCGATATTTTGCATTACGTCTATTTTTAAACATGTGTTACTATAAATAGAAATGGAAACCTCTGCTTATCATGCTGCATTTCATTGAATGTTCTTTTGTTCTTGTCAGTCACATAATATCAGTTACAGTTAATGACAGTAAGTTGGTAAATTTCCCATCTCTAATTTGAGAATTATTGGAAAATCAACATTAAACAGTTAATTTCATATGTGTCTATTTTTAGACATTTGTACTTTTTATAGAGATGAGAGCCTGTCCTCAATAATTTGTGAGATATTATACTATTCCTTGTTCGTATTGATGAAATATTGGAGATATCCATATTTTTATTATTTATGATTCAGTGGAGCTTCAAAATGAGGAAAAATTGTCCTTTTTCATCATTTTATGAGACATGTCTATATTTAGGCATTTGAAGCTATAAATAGAAGATGGAAATCCCTGAAAATAATATGCCTGGTAATTATTGGTGTCCAGTCTCTGACATTAGCACATTGACTTTTACAGTATATTTCATAATTACCTAGCAATGGCATCTTAAACTCTGCCCAAATTTCATTTTTTGGATTTTTCTGAAATATGTCTATTTTTAGATACATGTTACTAAAAATAGCATTGAGATCCCACTCCAATTTTTTCATGAGGGGACACTACTAATACTGACGTTTGGCGACACGCATATGATTTGAAAAATTTCCGTAGACAATTTTTTTTTATTTAACCTTAAATTTCTCAAAAAATGCCAAATTTTCCATTTTTCACATTTCGAGAAACTATGCTATTTCGCCGAACCGTTTTCTAAGAGTGGGGACAATTCTGGAATAACTGGTTATATGCCCTGTATTCTTTAACAGTTGATGTTTTCTTATGATACAAAGATTTATATTTGTGTTCACTACATAAAGATAAAAATGCATTCATATTTCCTCAATTTTCATGTTTTTGTTTGGTCAAAAATGGCCGAAAATGGCCAATTTCAATGGATCCATCTCCATGGCAACCGGGTGCACGTGGGAAACTTCTAACACCATATTTGCTGGTTTTGTACCAAGGTGCACCTGTGGTGCAAATTTCATCAAAATCGGAGATATGTCGTTTCCAAGCCCTATAGTAAATTTTTTGGTGCTTACAGAGAATGCATGTTAACTTGTAAGCAAGCCCAAACTCTTAACATTGTCCAGTTGATCTTCGTAAATCATGTACAAAACTTTTAACCATTAGAAAAGACCGGCTAGGATAGGATATAATATTTACAATTTAAATTATGCAAAATAGGCTGAAAACAACTTGTATAGCAGAGGCGAAGCCAGAAGTTGTCCGTTTGTTCCTTTTACAATTCCTTACAAATTCAGACCCTCAGTTTGGTAATCTGTTTTCCTTTTGAGTGGTCAGAAGTTGTCTGCAGTTAAGAGAAACATTTTTAGGCAGCATGATGTAAGTTTGACCTCTTGGTTGTCTGGTCAGAAGTTGTCTGCAGTCAAGAGGTATAATTTTATGCAGCATGGTGTATGTTTAGTAACTTTGTTGATTGATCAGAAGTTGTCTGCAGCATGGTGTATGTTTGACACCTTTGTTGACTGGTTCAGAAGTTGTCTGCGGTCAAGAGGCATAATTTTATGCAGCATAATGTATGTTTAGTAACTTTGTTGATTAATCAGAAGTTGCCTGCAGTTAAGTATGGCTCCGTGAAAAAATCATGCAGGGGGTGATTCACGGGGGATTTCAGAATTTTTTCAAACTTTGCACGTTGGTAGAGTATGCTGAGATACTCCATAAAAAATATTTTTTTTTAAATTCTGCAATTGGTATCCATGGCAACCGATAAACTGTTTTGGGCAAAATATGGCTGAAATTTCCTCTAAAAACAGGCAAAAATACCAATATTGAAGATTAAATGAAAAGAAAACTAAACAATAAAACACATTTATGTTTATTTCTTACTAAAATACAGCATATGTAGTTGCTATCCATATCTAGTCAAAATATTTTTATGACCAGTAATGTGTTCTAATTATAAGCTAAAAAGGGGAGATAATCCATATTGGCAAAAAATGTAAAATATCCATTTTTGAGAATTTTTATCTATCAAAAATTTCTAAAAACCCTACAGCCAAACTAAAAAGCCATGCTATTTTCATAGAGACTATAGTCTAAAGCCAATAAAATAATCAAAACATTTTTGTGCAAATGATTATACATTTCCCAAAACAACTGATGAATTTTGTACAAAAATGGTAATTTCACCTTTTTTGTCAAAGTCCAATATATGCGATATATGTTTGCATGTAAAAAAAAAATAAATAGCATTTCAAAACCATTTTTTTTTATATTTTCAATGCCATATACAATTAAATTATTTACTTTTTATAATAAATCCAAATATTTCCACATCCAGTAATAGTTTTTAATTTTAAGCTGAAAAGGGGAGATAATCCATGTCGAAAAAAACTGAAATTTTCAATTTTAAAAGGATTTACGGCTAAATTCAGCTATATGATAAAATATTTTAAGAAAAAATACACTACAGCCAAACAGAAAGGCAGTGTTTATTTCATAGACACCATATCTTATGGCAAATAAAATATTAAAAACATTTTTGTGCAAATGATTAGTAATTTCCAAAAGCCATTGAAGAGTTTCATAGAAAAATGGGAAATTCACTTTTTCGTCACGGTCGATTAAATGTCATGCATATATTTATGCATGTTAAATTATAAATGGCATTTCAAAACAATTTCTTTATAGTTCCAAATCCAAATACAACAAAATTATTTATTTCATTAATCAAATTACATCTATATCTAGAGTATTATTTCTAATTTCAAGCTGAAAGGGGGAGATAATTCATGTCGACAAAAAACAACAAAATATCATTTTTTGAGGATTTCAGTTATCAAGAAAATAAACTATATATCTATGATTTAAAAAATAGCCAAACAAAAAGGCTGAGTAGGTTTCATAGTTACCGTACCCTATGGAAAATTAAAAAATAATTTGCATAAAAATCATTGTGATTAATAATTTCACCAAAAAAAAGAAGTAGCATCATCTTTTGTCAGAGTCCAATATATACACCATGTACACATGCCAGTACATGTTTACATGTAAGAATATCAGTTTACATTTTAAAATAAATTCCTTTACATTTCCAAATTCAAATACAACACAAATTATTTTTTTTTTTATTAATGAACAGTAAAATGTTGTAAAAACATTTGAAAATATTAATCATATTAATATTGATTATTAGATACATTTATCATATAATCATTGTATATGTAAACACAATTTTAAAAGCTTTACATCTTTGTAAGGTGCAGTCATGCCACTCAGAATATCACTAATCTCCTCTGCTTCTCTTCTGTAGTAAGTGACTGTCCTTTGTTTATTAGCCTCTTCTAAAAGCACTTAAGATCCTTGGAAAGAGAATTGCTGCCTGATTAACATTATCCAAAGTACTGTCATGGAATCCACTGAACTCTAATCTTTGCTTTTTGACAGCTTTTAATATTTTATTTTCCATTATTCCTAAAATAATAATTACAATATACATGTACATGTATTTATCACTCATCAGTTTAGAACTCTTTAGTTTATGCTACATTATCAGTCAGGGGCATAACTCAAACAAATTATAAAAAAAATAACTTAAATAAGTTATTTTACACACACGATTTTATTCTTAAAAATAACTTAAACAAGTTATTATCTTATTGAGGCTATTTTGGAAAAATAACGTGTTTGAGTTACTAAGGCTAGGAGAAAGTAGGTTATAGCAAAGAGAAGTAACTCATTGAGACAAAAAAATAACTCATGTGAGTTATTTTTGAAAATAACTTATTTAAGTTATGCTCCTGACTAATTATTATAAAGGTATTAAATGGTTATTTTGATTTTATAAATTACTTTACATGGAATATCAAGTTTATATAATGCAATAATTTCATTAACAAGAGAGGCCCATGGGCCTTATAGGTCACCTGAGCATTATGCAACAACTTTCATTGATTTAATTTGATTCATATTTTAAGCCAGATGCTATGGCATTAACAATTTTGAAAGAGGCACCAATGATCATCATAACAATACACTTAGCAGTTGTTAGATTGTTTACTTAATACCCATAGGCAGGGTGTGGGACCAAAAAATGCATGTCAAGTAATCAGTAATATTCAGCAATAATCAGTAATGCCCCAATCACACATGAACCCCTGACCCTTAGGCCTAGATCCACACATTGCACATTTTTTGAAAAGGCACCCTTGCTTTAATTTTCAAAAATATTTGATTAATACCAAGGAGCAGATCTCAAACAAGTAAAAGTACACACACCCCATGGTACCCCTGACCCCAGGACCTAGAAATTCACAATTCAGGAAGATTAGGGTCCTTGCTCATCATAACTACATAGGTAGTTCATCTGCTTAATACCCAAGAGCAGAGAAGAAAATTTTCAAAGATTTAATGTATTTTCACTATATAATAAAAAGAGCCCCACCCTATCACTAAAACCCCTGACCCTATGGCCATAAAATCAAAATTTTGGAAGAGGTATTCTTGCTCATCATAACTATTTACATACAGTGTAGTTTATTTAATTCCTAGGAGCAGAAAAGAAATTTTTTCAAAGAATTCATGTATTTTCATTATATAATCAATAGAGCCCCGCCCTAACACCAGAACCCCTGACCCTGGGGCCATAAAATTCACAATTTTGGTAGAGATACTCTTGCTCATCATAACTATGCACTTAGTTACATGTAGTTTATTTAATACCAAGGAGCAAAGAAGAAGATTTTCAAAGAATTCAGGAATTTTCACTATATAAACTACAGAGCCACGCCCTAACACCAGAACCCCTGACCCTGGGGCCATAAAATTCACAATTTTGGTAGAGGCACTCTTGCTCATCATAACTATGCACTCAGTTTATTTAATACCCAGGAGCAGAGAAGAAGATTTTCAAAGAAATAATGCATTTTCACTATATTCTTATTTAGCCCCATCCTAGCACTAGAACCCCTGACACTGGTTGCAGAGAAGAAGCTGAAAATGTTCAAATGTAAACGGACAACGCACGACGACGGATGAAAACAGATAGCAATAGGTCACCTGAGTTTACTCAGGTGACCTAAAAATCTAAAATAGTTGCATGACATATATTCTTCCACCTTTGGAGTCTTATTAGTTGGTGGTGTTCAATGATGTTTTCTTGCTGTCTGTAATAAATAGAGTAACCTTTTCCTTCAAAACTATGATGCAGCCCATCGTGTACATTCTGTGAAAATAAAATGGGGTATAATTCATCTAAAAAAATTATTATACTAATTTATGAAATACAGTAAAACAAAATTATAACAAAGTCACCGGGACCTATGAAATTACTTCGCTACATCCATTACTTGTTATATCCATATAAGGAATTCATTAGATTTATATAGCTGGGGATCAAAGTTAACTTCGCTATATCCGTGAATTCACAATATCCGTGTTCATACTAAACAAGTTTTGCTGTATGTGAAATATCTTTTGTACTAGTGTATTTTTCATCATTTACATGATTTACAATATTTTTCCAGTTTTAACTTTAGTACAATTTAAACAGCATTATAAACTTGAATCTAAACTACTTGAGGCTTCTTCCAATGACTTCCATATCAGTACAATATTAATCATGGCTTTGCAGGTCTAGGGAAGATTCTCCCCTATATATTGCAACTTTGATCCCCATTGTGGCCCCATCCTACCCAAAGGGGGGTTTAACTTAACCAATTTATTTATACACTACATCACCAGTGAATGCTTCCATATCATCACTTTGCTGTTCTTGAGAAGATTTTAAAAGATTGTTACTTAAACCATTCCAAGTTTTGATTAGTTTTCTATCTATTTTTAAGATCCATGTGCGCCTTGGTTTTGAATCCCAATGAGAAAAGCCCTTTATATTTTATTCAAAAGTCATGACCAAGGTCAAGTTTTTGAAAAGTTTTTTATGTCGAGTCGGTGTAAAATCTGTAATCCGTTACAAATCTGTTTGCCTGTGACAAAATTTGTGCATGTCAGGCGGTTGATTTTAATTTAAATTTTAAAAAAAATTCTAGAAACCTTGATAAGTTTTCTTTCTCAGGAATCAACTTTTTTATAATTAGTTGTTTCTTTCCCCCAACATTTACTTGGGGCTAGTTACCGGTACTTTTTTGCTGCCACAAGCCAGTGTGAGCTGGTGCCTGCATGCTTGAATTAATCATAGTTGCATAACCCTGGTACATGTATCACAATCAGTGTTTGTGAGCCACAATTTTTTTTACATATTCAATTCCATTTTCTTTGAATTACATCTGACATGAAAAATACACTGTATATTTTAAAATTTATTCGGACTGATAGAATATGCTTCGGACTGGTAGAAAACGTTAAGTCATCAGTCTGAATGACTGATAGAAATATCTGGTTTTCGGAAACTCTGCTAGAGACAAAAACATTGAGCTGAAAATTTCCTTCCATTAACGGACGTGTATCCGAGCTGTAAAGAAAATGGAAATTCATCTTTTGCTTAATTGAAAGTATTCAACAGCTGTAATGCTACAAGTATCTGTGATCTTGGTTTTTTTTTTAAAGACTCATAATACATTGTCATATAGGACTTAAAAAAATACTTTTGACTGCATATAAAAAGTTTTACCAAGGTATTTTGAATAAATTAATAGCAAGTGCAGCGAGAGTCGCAAAGCGATGGACGTAACTGCGAGCTCTAACGACAACGCCTGGGCGAAGAGAAAATTCGGACTACTGCACATTCATTCGATAACATTTTTTCCGCAGTATTTAGAGCCACAATGCATCGCTTCGTACAATAAAGCTAAAGTAACGTTATCCCAAGAATAACAACAAAAGTTAAACGAATAATAAACTTGTCTTGATTTTATGAATTTATCTGTTAATTGCAGAAAGATAGTCATAAACTGATTGAAATCAGCTTTGTTCAGACTTCGGTTTGGTAAAGCAACATACAAACGACGTCATATGACGTCAGAGTCTAATACGCACCGAATGTCACCTGCGGATTTACATGTCCAATCTAAATGAAAATGGATAAGTATATGCGCTCGCCTTAACGATCGCACCGTCAACATATCAAAGGTACATAGCTACAAAATTAATATCTTAATCAAGAAATTGTTCTGGACCGGATCTTACCTGGTCAAATGTTATTGTCCAAATGTACATTATCTTCCATCTCCAACTCGAGTAAGCTGACAAAATCGGACTGCCACCCCTCTCTGAGAGTTTACTCTTGGACTCTGGTGGATTACCGTAGAAGTTAAACTTCTGAGATAGATCACAATGGTGTCAATTGGCGAGTA